>NW_007255464.1:11311-43542 GCF_000164805.1 Carlito syrichta
CTCCCTCTCTCTCTCTCTCTCTCTCTCTCTCTCTCTCTTTCTTTCTTTCTTTCGAGTTGGAGTCTCACTCTGTCGCCCAGACTGGAGTGCATTGGCACGCTCCCCGCCACCGCAGCCTCAACCTGCTGGGCTCCACGATCCTTCTGCCTCAGCCTTCCAAGTAGCTGGAACTACAGCTGGGTGCTACCATGCTCAGCTAATTTTTGATTTATTGTAGACATGAGGTCTCGCCAGCTTGCCTGGGTGGGTCTCGAACCCGCAGTTTCAGGCAATTCACTCGCCTCAGCCTCCCAAAGTGCTGGTACTACAGGCTGAGCCATCAAGCCCAGCCAAGTTACTGATTTTCAAATGCTACCTCACCTTTGGAGTGGGTATACCTTAGTATTTCAAGTGTTAACCAAGTATTTATAAGATGTAATATTATTGCACAGTTCAAAAGTTGCACACTTGGGATGCTGAATTATTTTTCAATGAATTACTGACAATATAAGACCTAACATTCCATAAGTTTTTCTGGCAACAGGATGGATAGTCTGTTTGCATAGGACAATGTGCATGCCACTGGCAAACGTAACTAGTCCGAATAAAATTGCTCTTTGTTCCTTGCAGCAACCATGAGTAAAAGGTTCCCAGTGATGGGGCAGTGGGCAAACATCATGAGACTGTCAGCTTTAAACATCTGCCACACCTAAGAACGCTGATGCTTCCTCATAACATCAGCAATCAAGTAAGAAGTTTCAATTTCATACCCTGACACTATTGTGGATTGAAATTTTCTACTTTCATGGAGAGG
Source organism: Carlito syrichta (assembly GCF_000164805.1). Classification (NCBI taxonomy): domain Eukaryota; kingdom Metazoa; phylum Chordata; class Mammalia; order Primates; family Tarsiidae; genus Carlito; species Carlito syrichta. The sequence goes on from NW_007255464.1 coordinate 12,105, forward strand.
AAATGTTCAACTTTAAATGAAGTACATCATTTTAAAATTAATACACTGGATTGAATAAAGCAATTACTGAACTGAGACTGTGTATGAAAACTAAAATTTTCGTGAGAATTTTTATCTTAAAGTGACCATGACAGCCATGGGACATGTCCTAGTTTTCATCCAAGGGAAGCAAAGCCAAAATGAGGTGAGTGGACGGTGGAAGACAAAAATAAGGCTCTTTTATATTTGTACTTATTAAGTCTCATTCTTTCAACTTAATGATATCAGTTCCAAATTCTCTTATAGTCAAATAAATGGGTGGCTCAGGAGTCATAGTTAACATGCAAGCTCCACAACTAAAGATTTTTAACTGAAATGTCCAGGAATTTCCATATGCCACAATTAAGAAAGGAGATATGTCAAATACATTGTGATTTCATCTTACTGCAATAATGGATAAGGGAGAGGAATTGCCATGCATTACAAACTACCTGAGACAGAGTTTCTGCTGACTGTAAAGTGCCACTGAAACATCAATTCTCTCACCCAGGGCAAAGGGCAGTGGCAGTGTCATGTTTCCAGTGGGAAGCATAAACTGTGATGAGACTGCATTGCCTGAATCTATAGTGGTGGGAAGCATAAGCTGTGATGAGACTGCATTGCCTGAATCTATAGTGGTCTTAGAAATCATGTCTAGAGAACAGTAACTGTGTTTATGTCCCCTGTTCCAGTTACTACCAAGAGCTCTGAAGTTTTCTCTCAGGCACAGTCTTAAGGATGCCATATTACATCAGACCTAAGTCATGTGACTTTGACTTGCATTTCAATTCATAAGAGGTCAGTTACACATGAGTGTCTGAGGCTTAGGTTTTTTCTTTAGCTGTCTTTATACTTCTCACTCCTACCATGTCACCGTCAGTGTTTTCATGCCCCATGCCTTTATAAAGGCATGACTTCATTCGAGCAGTATTCTTCCAAGTTAGAGCCATGGAAGACTTAATCCCTGACTCTATTTCAGAAGAAAGATAATAGAAAATACTTTATAAACCTCCATAAAAATAACTGCTTCGCCGGGCTCGGTGGCTCAGCCTGTAATCCCACGCCTTTGGGAGGTTGAGGTGAGTGGATTGCCTGAGCCCGCGGGTTCGAGATCCGCCTGGGCAGCGAGACCTCATTTCTACAATAAATCAAAAAATCAGCTGGGCGTGGTAGCGCGTGCCTGTAATTCCAGCTACTTGGAAGGCTGAGGCGGAAGGATCGCCGGAGCCCAGCAGGCGAAGTTGTGGTGGCCGGGAGCGGCCACTGCACTCCAGTCTGGGCGACAGAGTGAGACTCCAACTCAAAAAAAATAAATAAATAAAAATAACTGCTTCATTCAGATTATTCATAGTGCAGAATCTTTAACACAAATATTAAACTCACATTCTTTCATAGCATAACTTTGAGTTATTGTGATAAGGAGAATGCTCTTCCATAATAGAAAAGAGAAGGAAATACAAAGGAAGTGAGGGAAACTGAAGACACAATCCTACCTCATAAGTTTTTGAACACTTCATCTAAAGTTGTTAAAAATTTCAAATTTTAAAGAATACATCAACTGATTGGCTAAGTCATGTCATTCTTCAATATTCCTGCCACCATTCTTCTCTGATAATCTTTGAAAGAACCATTCTTAATGCTAAAAGTATACTCTAAAAAGGTAAAATTAGAGAAAGGATTGCAGATTGGGCAGGAATGAATAACATAATTTTTATATGTCAATTAACTTTTTTGCTTGCAGCAACTCCAAACTTTCACTATTTAGACTCACTATGTTCACAATCATGTGTACTTCTTCAGGAAATTATTGAGTGTGCCAACAGTATGGAGAATTTTTGTCAATAATAAATAATTTATAAATATTATATTTGATGTACAGTCCTGGATAAATTAACATTAATTTATATCATCCTCAGTAATACTCTTGTGTACATAAAACTGCCTTCCTGATTTTAGTATAACAAAGAATCATGACCAGACTTAGAACAGGAATGTATGGTAGTGAGGAGTAACAATTGACTGGCCATGCTGCTCTACTTCCCAATAACAAAAGTAGTGTATACTAAAAGTTACATATCAGAAACTGATGAGATCACTAATCAAATTTCTCTCATGTAGATACAAAAATTCCATTCTTCTCTGTAAGCTAATTAGGTGTCGTATTCTCTAACTGTGACACATTAAATGTTGTCTATTAAATCTATGATCTAATTGTGATATTATTAAATATTGCTTATTAAATCTACAATAAATCCAAAACCTTATAATCAGTGAGGGAAGCGCATTTTTGTTTGACTGAAACAACTTATGATTAGAGATAAATAGATCAAAAACTGTTTCACTCAGAATAAATATCATTGATAAATGAACTATAAACGCATGCATATTTCTTTTGAGATCAATTCAAAGAAGGACTAAAAAATAAAAATAATTAGACAAAATTCAATATATTGTTCAAACAATGCATCTCTAATTAAAATTAATACAGAACTTGGCTTTATGTCATAATAAAGATTTAACCAAATTTCCTTGTAAGGCACTGCATGTTAGCAAAAGCAAAAAATAAGTAAGAATTGAAAACAACTGGAATGAGCTTTTCCATGATTTTTAATCTACACAGCAAATATGTGTGTGTGTTTGTGTGTGTTGAGGAACTATTGAAAAGAGGAATCTGTGAACTCCCTACTTTTCTTTATAAAGAGTATGTTCAGGAAGTTCTCAAGATTTTACACATGAGAAATACATTGATAAAATGCACCAATAAAACTACTCTACTATAGGAAATGTAATTTTTAGGAAATTTTTCAAAAAGAAAATAATGAAAAAGTAAATATTTGCCAAAAATATAGAGAACTAAACTGAAGAATTAGTGATCATGTGATTTTTTTTAAAAAGACTTTGAGTTTCTGATATGAAAAGGTCTGTATTTCTCATAAAATTAAACAAGTACTTATATTAAAACTTGAGGGAAAATCACTTTTTCTTATAGCCTAGAAAATTGCAATCAATACTTTACTTGCCTAGTAGTCGAGATATTTTTATCAATTTATCTGCAATTACCAAAGAAATATCATGCTGAGGTAATTGCATGCTATTCCTACTTTTTGAAAAGTAGTGTTTTGTCAAATAGTGTTTGGATATATCTATTGGGCCCACACAGATTCAAAGGGAATCTGGAGAAACTACTGAGGGAAATGTATTATACTTTACACTTTCATTTCAAAGTTATATAGAGTTAAAGATCTAACTGCTAGTTATAAAACAGTTATGTGCATCTTATTGCTCTGACTTTTATTATTTTAGCAGTATCTCTGTATAGGGCTATATTTAAAAGATACATTATTTTACTTTTATTGTGTAAGATACTTACTCTGGTCTTTTGTTAACTGCAAGTCTTTTCCTTTATGTCCATATGTTTTCATATTTTATTAGCTGACACAAAAGAAGATATTATTATGGGTAACATTTATTGAGCATTTACCATATGTCAGGCACTGTTCAAAGGATTTCACATGAATTAGATCATTTGATCTGCACAACAAATCTTTAAAGCAGATATTTCAGTATCCTCTCAATTTTACAAATGAGTAGAAATAAGGCACCGGGATGTTAAGTCATTCTGTTGGTTGCACAGCAGGTTGACTGCAATGCCACATTTCCTCTACTGTAAAATACCCAGCCAAACAAAAGAATGTTTCTCTGAAGCATTCAGTCTTTCAGGCAAATTCATCAGAGGCTTACAAATGGTGATAATATTTAACATAAATAAGTAAAGATTATGACAAAGCAAAAATATTTTAAGCAGCTTAGGAAGAAAAAAGGGTGGGTATAAATAAATATCATTTTAACACATAATACATCAAGAGCTTAACATAGGAATTATTATTCCTTTGATGTAAGGGCTAAAGAGTGAAGAGAAGATGTTATCACAGGCAAATTTTTTTTAATAACTACAGAATTATTTGGGTTTTTTTGTGTTGACATACAATATTTTTTAAACAAAAATACCCTATGTTTAATATTGTGTTTGAAAAAATATTCGCACAAGTTTTTAACAAAATAGTGTTTTACAAATGTAGCTTCAAATGTGAGAGCACCTCTCAGTGGCGGGAAGTCATTGCAGTTTTAAAGAAAGAAATACTGACATGTTCTAGTGATAACTAAATTGTTCATGAGCTAACAATATTATTATGGATTTTTGGATTCATTTGTTTTCTCCTAACTCCTAATTTTTTTCTTTTTTTCTTCTATTAATTATCGCTATCAAAGAAAGACAGGCAATATTCAGAGTACTATGCTACTCCTCACTTTCAGAGAAGAAGACAAGATCCTGAGGAAAATTAAGGATAAATTAGTGACACCATATTTCTTCATTCTATATGTCTAAGAAAGTATGTATTACCATTCATTTTCTGAATATAATGGGCTTCAGGGTTTATCATAAAACACAAAGAAACAGTCTTACCTAGATAAATGCATAAGGTCAAATCTCTAAGAATTGATGTTTGATGCTGGAGCTTGGCATTAACAAGATGGACAGCGGTTGGGTGGTGGGGTATGGGGGTAGAAGAGGGAGGGGATAAATATAAACAAGAGCAACAGCAATCTGGAACCATAAATACAAGCTAGTGGTCACAAAACAGACTGAAATCTATGTCAATTCTTGTTACCCTCTGACTTTGTTTGCATGGTTATTTTTCAGACACCAAGGTCCATTAACATAGAGTTAAAAATTTACACTGGACCAATAGTTAAAGAAGCTGAAAGAGGATCTAGTGGAAGGTAGAACAAATACAGAAATGGTCACTGCCTCACACCAATGAGGTAAGCCAGCAGTAACAACAAGTATGAGGTACGAAATGGCTGCTATTTCATATTCTCCCTCCAAATCTCCCATAAGATAGTCTGTTAAGTTCCACTCTAACCAGAAACATTTAAAAAAAAGAAAATTTCAGAAAATATAGTTAAGAATTCTAGGGAATATAATGTCAAACTAACATATCACAGGGCCACTCCAATTAGCCCTTTGCCAACTTGACACCCATATACATCTTTTTTTTTGAGTTGGAGTCTCACTCTATCGCCCAGGCTGGAGTGCAGTGGCCGCTCCCGGCCACCGCAGCCTCAACCTGCTGGGCTCTGGCGATCCTTCCGCCTCAGCTTTCCAAGTAGCTGGAACTACAGGCACGCACTACCACGCCCGGCTAATTTTTTTATTTATTGTCAAGATGAGGTCTCGTCAAGTTGCCCAGACAGGTCTCGAACCCGTGGGCTGAGGCAATCCACTCACCTCAGCCCCCCAAAGCACAGGATTACAGTCTGAGCCACCGAGCCCAACTATACATCTTTTTAAACCATATTAATCTCTAAATATTGAAAACAGTAAAGTCCTACTTCTACCTAACATATTACAACTATACAGATACAAGTGAAAACACATCAGCCCTTTCCAAAGACAGGCTACAAAGTCCCTTTTTTATCTTTGAGTAATATACATTCTTCTGCTAGTTGATTCATATGACCTTATTTGTTTGTGGTTATTGTGGTGATTATCGTTTATTTTGTTTTTTGTTGAGTTGAAGGATCTTCCTTTGCTGTCCAGGCTGGAGAGCAGTAGCACAATGACCCACCACAGCCTGCACTTCCTGGGCTCAGGAGATCCTTTTGGCCTCAGCCTCCCAAGTAGTTGTGGGCATGCCATGCCCAGTTTTTTGTTGTTTTGTTTTTAAATTTTTTGCAAAGACAAAGTCTTGTTATGTTGCCTAGTTTGGTCTCCAACTCCTGGTCTCAAGCAATCCTCCTGCCTCAGCCTTTGAGAGTGCTGGGATTTGAGAGTACTGTGCCAGGCACATGCTGCCTTATCGATACCCTAGAGTTTAAATGCTAAGATATGAAGTTAGTACTGAAAGCACATCTGATTTTCATTATTAGAGAATGGGGAGATGAAAAACGTGTAGGTGAGATCACACACAAAAATTATATTTATAACAAAATCAGAAATACGCATAAGGAAATCAGTCTTTGTTTCTCCATCTAGACAAGCAGTCATACTTGATATATATAACTAGCCTCTTCCACTACCATTCCATAGACCTATTTCCCGCATCAAGAACTTCAGTTTGTCATAGTTCCTTGCCTTGTGGAGTTACCACATTGTTATTCACGAAGGATCTGGGCCATTGTTAGTTCAGTCTGAATTGAGCTGTGGTGGTTTTCCATGTATTTCATTCATAGGATATGAGAGTATTAAGAGGCACTCTAAAGGATCTCCTCCATCCTTGATATACTGTCCTTTACCTCTATTGCTTAATAAGTAACCGAATTATATCTTGATAGAAGAATCATTGCAACTAGCACTGAATCCCTATTCTTTGTTAATTCAAGACCCTAATTTGGCTAGGTAGAGTCTCAACATGCAATTCAAGGCAATCATTGTTATATCACTCAATAGAAGGATGACTCCCTTTGGAATTGAAATCTCTATACTCATGGGGCCTAAATTCATGGAGTATATTCTGTGGTTGTTGGGTGGAGTGTCCTATTGGTATCTGTTAAGTCCATTTGGTCAAGCATTAAGTTGAGGTTCCTGTTCTCCTTGTTGACTTTTTGCCTTGATGACCTATCTAGTGTTGACAGTGGGATATTTAAGTCCCCAGCTATGATAATGTTAGTATCAATATCTTTTTCTTAGTTTTCCTAGAAGCTGCTTTATAAGGGGTGGTGTTCCTATGTTGTATGCATATATAGATTTTTCTTATTGATTGATTGAACCTTTTACCACTATGTAGTGACTTTCTATATCTTTTTAAATTTTTGATAGCTTAAAGTATATTTTGTCTAATATTAAGATTGCAACTCCAGCTTTCCTTTTTGTCCCATTCACCTAAAAATTTGTTTTCCATCTTCTTACTTTGAGTCTGTGAGTGTTCGTTCTGTGAGATGAGATTACTGGAGACAGCATATTGTTGCTTCAAGGTTTTTTTTTTTTTTTTAAACCAGTTTGTCATTCTATGTCTTTTTAAATTTAATTTACTATATTCTTCATTTCTGTCATCTCAGTTATCAACTCCTTCATTTTTTCTCTTGTCTCTCCTCATTTCTATTCATTCTGTCTATTAATATCTGGGTGTCTGGGTTTGTGCATTCTGGGGGCTCTTCACTGCTGAGTTCTGAAGTCTGTATTTCGGGTGCTGTCTTCCCAGGATTCTGTATGGGACCTGTGCTCTTCCTTTGGTTATTCTTTATTTGGGATGGTTTCCCTTCTTGTTTTCTTCCCTTCAATTCCATTGATCAAAGATAGGGTAGAGAGCATTCACTTCAAGTTGTTCAATCCACTATTCTTCCTTATGCTGATCCTTTGGATTTCTTTGATTTTGATGCTGGGGAGGGGATGGGAGGGCTGTGCTTTTTTCAGTTTGATTAAGGTGTGATAGGGGAAGCTATGGTTCAGAATCTATCTGCAGATCACAGTATCTGCCGACAGGAGTGTGGGCCTCCTGGAATACACTTCCCACCACCTTACAATCTGTCCAGGCAGTGAGGGCATATGTATGTCACCTGAAAGCAAAATGAGATAAGGAAAAGGAAAAGAATGAAAAAAGGAAGAAGGGAGATGAAAGGAAGTTAAAGAAAGGAGAATAAGGAATACAGATAGGCACCCCAACTAATGAATACACAAAGAAACAAAAATCACACATACAAACAAAAAAAAAAAACCCTGATGATGTACTTGCCCTCAAAAATACCCATATACAGAGAGAATAAGCCCCAAAAATTCAAAATAAGTATTGAAACATAAACAAAAATAGGGAAAGATAAATAAAAGATCTCCCTCTGTGGCTATTTCTGCAACTTCAGGTGCCTTTCCCAAGCACTGCCACTGCTGCAGCTGTGGTAGGGAGCTGACTCCGGTCTCCAGACCCTCCCCTCCACGTTCAATGTAGGCAAACTGGATTGCTCTTAGTGTGGGTCCAATGCCTCATAGATTGCTGTGGGAGGAGGGTGAATCAGACCCAGTCTCACCCAACTCATCTGCCGCTGCTGCCGCAGCAACCCCTACTCAGATCAGATGTGTCTGTGCCTGGTCCAGCATGGAGGTGGGGCTTCTGTCTCTCTGTGCCTGCTCCTGAAGTTTCCTCTCTGGTCAGTGATGGGCGACCACAGAGGGGTGTGGAAATCACCTCCGGGTCTCAGGTTGGAGGCTGAACAGAGCTGGGTGGGCCAACACAGGTCACTTCCAGTCCTGGGACAGAGAAGAATGTCCTGTTAGCTGTTTTATAAAGGAAATCATGGCAACTAGTTAATTTCATTAACATGAATCCATTGCCACATTTTATTTTCTGTAAAATAAATGTATTGGTTAGAAATGATGATGTGGGAAATAGCATAGTGATGGATAAAGCATTCTGTAGTACACAGTATTGCTGCCAGATTGAGATCTCAGCAGTGCCTGAGACCAGTAATTTTTGATACTGGAAGCTCATACTGCAGAACCAATGCAAATCTCCATCACTGTTCATGGCCTTTTTCTTCACTAGCCAATTAAATTTAATTAGGTCAATTAAAGGAGTGGCTAAGAAAGGAGACTAACATCCACTTTATGGGTAATCAGTCCTACCTACATGATTATTAAAATCCTGTTGCAGTCACCCTTTGATGATCCTTCATTTGTGGTACAGATATTTTATACTATGTATCTATTTGGAGACCACATTTTCAATCATTTTCCTTCCAATTCTTTATCATTTTACCAACAATTGTCCATATCCCATGAATCAATATAGATTTATAGATATATATATACCTCTGGCTATTTCTCCTTCCAGGAAAAATGAAGTTAGGCACATGTTTCAAGTTCTGTCCACTGGGAAAATTTACCTTCACCACTTTCTTTTAGGGCTGTAGCTTTCCTCTTTTGAGAGATACCTGAATATTTTGCAGAACCATCAATAAATCCCAAGCCCAAATTTTGTCTTCCTTGTTCAATTTATTATAGAAATGTCCCATGAGACGTTAGATAAGCTAGAAGAGAGAAGTTAGTAAGACAGGAGTAAGAACCATTGACACTTGAGCCATTTACTCAGGAAACTTTCCTTGTGTTTTCGGGGCCTATTCAAGTCCCATCTCATAGATACCACTTCCGTTTGATAATAGACTGCTGCTATGCATGACCAATTTTATGATTTGGTGAGTCAGACAACACCCAATTCCTGATTGATAGTTCAGGTCTCGTGGTAATGGTTCACCACAACCTCGATCTCCTGAGCTCAGGTGGTCCTTCTGCCTCAGCCTTCCAAGTGTCTGGGATTACAGGTATGCCATACCCAGATAATTTTTTTTAATTTATTATTTGTAAAGACAAGGTGTCAATATGTTGCCCAGGCTCATCTCAAACTTCTGGTCACATGGGAACTTAGTGGCTAAAGGTCGAGTTTTTAAGTCTCTACTAGACTCCAAAGCGAACAAAAAGCTGTTTCACAAAAGAAAGTATCCACATGACTTTTTGCTCAACAATCTTAATGGTGCATGTACTGGTTCACCTATAGTGGACTGCCCAAGGCTCCAATCAACATTTCTATCTCCCACCAACATTTCAAGCACCATCAGATGTGGTAGCTTACATGGTCCAAGAATCACAGCAGACTGACCTGGATCTGTTACAGAGGCTTCTCCTGTTCTGAGCTCATTCAAAACTACAGATTTGGGGGTCAATTGGTAAACACTGGAGTATCAAACAAAAATAAGAAATTCCATTAATGTCTACAGTCTATTGTGGAAGTAGAAATAATTTCTTGGAAACCCACAAATTTAATACTTTTATTCCTAAATAATAAATAAAAGATCAAATCATATTTAGAGATATTTATAAAGATACATGATTGGGGAATTTCAAAATATCTATCTGCTACTATTTAAAGACTTGATTGTTTCCAAATTAAAAACAAAATATATATCAATTGATGCTTCAGTTTCTGATTCCTGAGTTGATATGTTCCTGTGAATCTATCCATGTGATAACTTATTGGGGAAAAAAGAACACTGAAAAATATTAACTTGGTTAGTTTGTAAGCTTCAGCTCATGCTGATCTCTAGAGAAGAAACATTAAGGTAGAACATTAAAAACTATCAATGAGCCGGGCTCGGTGGCTCAGCCTGTAATCCCGCGTCTTTGGGAGGCTGAGGTGAGTGGATTGCCTGAGCCTGCGGGTTCGAGACCCGCCTGGGCAGCGAGACCTCATCTCTACAATAAATCAAAAAATCAGCTGGGTGTGGTAGCACGTGCCTGTAATTCCGGCTCCTTGGAAGGCTGAGGCGGAAGGATCGCTGGAGCCCAGCAAGTCGAGGCTGCAGTGGCCGAGAGCGGCCACTGCACTCCAGTCTGGGCGACAGAGTGAGACTCCAACTCAAAAAAAAAAACAAAACTATCAATGATACTCCACAAAACATATTATTTTGGGGGGAATATAGATGATGGAGAAATTGAAAGCAATGTTGATGGTTTAATCTGTAAAAGAGAATGTCAAAAGGAACTGACTATGTCTTTGAAAAGGAGGTAGAAATTCATTCTTCAGTGAATTAAAAATAATAAAAAAGGGCAGCATGAAAGAGAGAGAGAGGGAGGGAGGGAGAGAAAGAAGGAAGGAAGGAAGCAGGGATGGAGGGAGGGAAGCAAGAGGGGGAGGAAGGGAAGAAGGAAAGAGAAAGAAAGATAAAGACAGGTTCTCACGATTCTTAGCACTGAAAATACGCAATATAGAATCCCAAAAAAACAAAAGAATAGGATGTATTTAGATTTTGTTTAGCTTCATTTTTGTATTTCATGTTTCTAATCTATAAATAATATATATTTATATATGTAAGAGTAAAGTGAAACCTGAATTTTTGGTAAACAGATAATTTTTACTGAAGAGACAAAAAATATGCTCTGCTCCAGTTTTTGCCTGTCTTTATCTGTTTCTAACTTGAGTAATTCATTTGGCTTCCCTTTCTGCTAAATGTACACAAATTAAACTGAGGATTTTTTCAACATGCTGTTTATTCACATTAACACCTTGTTAAGATACAGTAAATAAACGAATTTATTTGCTATATGTAAGACTAATACCTTATTTTACGGCAGATTTTATTCTGTGCTTTCCAAAGAGGTGCTGATACAAAACTCTGAGCTACCAATGGACTGTTAAGTCTTCCTCCTTTTGTTAAAGTGCCAATTCCCATTTCTCCCTGCTGTGACTCTTACTGCTTTTTACAAAGAGACTACCCAGTGTCTTATCCTTCAGCATAGCATCCTTAGTAATTCACATAGGTGAGCAGTGCTCCTGGTAGGAGTACAGATGATTAACTGCTAGCTCTCCTGCCGTTCTCAATTAGTAACCAGCTCTATACCTGGCTCAACAGATGTTTCTCCTTTAGATCTTTAAGAACTATAATTTGGTGGAAAAATAGCATGTTTCATTTAATTCAATTTGCTACTTGTATTCATTTGTTAGACTCTGATAATTTAAAATCCACGTGAATATATTGGTCTGAATAAATGGACTGTGAGGTATATGATTCTTGTCATATGTCAATAAAATATATTGCACAATGATTGGTACCAGTAAAGGCAATTTAACTGAAATTAAGGGATTTCTATTTAAACTTGTATCTACTTCACTTAATAACAAAGGTCTTCATTCAGTCTCAAGTTCTCTGATATTCTGGTTTCTCTTCAGATTGTATAAATCTGTCACCTTTTACTTACAGTTCTCTAGGATCAGTTGATTTATGTATTTGGATTACTGTTACATCTACATTCTAACCTAGAATATCAGCATCCAACACATTTTTAAATAAAATATCATACTAAATTTTTAACATTTACTTGGCTATATTATGTAGTATACAAGAAAATAATTTAATGAAAAGTATAAAATGTGTAATTCCATGATTGCTTTTTATACATATAGTGTATTTATTACATGCTAATACAAATAACCTTTTTTTTTTTTTTGAGTTGGAGTCTCACTCTGTCGCCCAGACTGGAGTGCAGTGGCTGCTCCTGGCCACTGCAGCCTCGACCTGCTGGGCTCTGGCGATCCTTCCGCCTCAGCCTTCCAAGTAGCCAGAATTACAGGCATGTGCTGCCACGCCTGGCTGATTTTTTGATTGAATGTCGAGATGAGGTCTTGCTGCCCAGGCGGGTCTCGAACCCATGGGCTCAGGCAATCCACTCACCTCAGCTTCCCTAAGGCGCGGGATTACAGGCTGAGCCACAGAGCCCGGCTCAAATAACCTTTTTTAAATGTGCATTTTTTTCAGGGGGTAGAAATTTAAATGAAATAGAACAAACCTGGAGAAAAGTTAATGCTATGGATCCTAAGTTGACAAAAGGTACATTTTTGGTAAGGCTAGAGACCTGTAAAATTAACACATCCAAAAAAAAGATTATTACCAGTTTCTCACATGCTTTTAGTATTTTCTTCCAGTCCTTACCAACCCAAGGATAACCATTACCCTGTCTTCTAAAGTATCTGTTAGTTTTACCTGTGTTGAACATAAATATTTTATACAAATAGAAATACAAACTTACACTCACTTGTGCCTGGCTTCACTCTCTGAACAATATGTTTGAGATCCACTCATGTTGTTGCTTGTAGTATGTAGCTTCTCATTATCAATGTAAACTATCCCATTTTGTGAATATGGCACGATTTATTTTTCATTATTCCATGTCATGACTATTGTGAATAAAGTTGCAATAAACATGGGAATGTAGATGTATTTTCAATATACTGATAGCCTTATCTTTAGATAAATATCCAGTAGTGGGATTACTAGATTAGTAGTCCTATTTTTAGCTTTTTTGAGAAACCTGCATACTGGTTTCCATAATGACTGTAAAGTTTGCATCCCTACCAATAATTTATGAATTTGCTTTGCCAGGTGTGGTGGCTCACGCTTGTAATCCCAGCACTCTGGGAAGCAGAGGTGAGAGGATTACCTTAGCCCAGGGGTTCGAGACCAGCCTGGGCAACTGGACGAGATCTCATCTCTACAGTAAATAAAAAAATTAGGTGGGCATGGTGGTGTGCACCTGTAGTTCCATCTAAATGGAAGACTGAGGAAGAAGGATCACCTGAACCCATCAAGTTGAGGTTGCAGTGGCCATGAGCATGCCACTGTACTCCAGCCTGTGTGACAGAGTGAGTCTCCAAGGCAAAAAAAAAAAGTTTACTTTTCTCAGCATCATCATCTAACTGATAACTCACTGTGGTTTCATTTGCATTCCCCTGATGATTAGTGATGTTGAACATTTTTTCGTATACTTGTTGACCATTTGTATGTCTTTTTTAAAGAAATGTTTGTTCACATCCTTTGCCCATTTTTAAATAAAATGTTTATGCATTCAAAACATTAATCCCTTGTCCAATGTAAAGTTCATGAATATTTTCTACCATTTCGCAGGTTGTCTCTTCACTTTGTAGATTGTTTTTTTTTTTTCCCTTAAAAAAAGCTTTTTAGTTTTATATAGTCTCATATTTCAATTTTCGGTTTGGTTGCCTATGCATTCAAAGTCTTACCCATAAAGTCTTTGCCTAGACTAATGTCCTAAAGTGTTTTCCCTATGTTTTCTTCCAGTAGTTTTATAATTTTGAGTCCTATATTTAATTATGCAATTCAATGACTTTTTATATATGGTAAGAGACGGGAGGTCTAGATTCACTTTTTTGCCTATGGATACTCAGTTTTCCAGCATCATTCATTGAAGTGGGTGTCTTTTTCTCAGTGTTTATTGTGCTTCTGTCAAAAATCAGTTAGTTGTGAATGCATGAATTTATTTCTAGATTATTCTGTTCTGTTCCTTATTCTGTCCCATATGTATCTGTTTTTATATCAATGCCATGCATTTTTAGGTTGCTATAGATTGGCATTATATATAATTTGAAATCAGGTAGTATGATGCTTCTAGCTTTGTTTTATTTTTTTTCTTCATATTGCCTTAGATACTTTGGGTAGTATGGTCATTTTAACACCATTAATTCTTCCAATTCATAAACATGGACTGCTTCTCCATTTCTTTGTGTCCTCCTCAATTCCTTTCATCAATGTTTTGTCGTTTTTATTATATACAGCTTTTACTTTTTTAGTTAAATTTCTTTTTAAGTATTTTATTTTTATTATAGCTTTATTGTATTGTATTGTATTGTATTGTATGAGTTGGAGTCTCACTCTGTCGCCTAGACTGGAGTGCAGTGGCAGCTCCCGGCCACCGCAGCCTCGACCTGCTGGGCTCTGGCAATCCTCCCGCCTCAGCCTTCCAAGTAGCTGGAGCTACAGGCGCGCGCTACCACGCCCGGCTAATTTTTGATTTATTGTAGAGATGAAGTCTTGCCAAGTTGCCCAGGCGGGTCTCGAACCCTCAGGCTCAGGCAATCCACTCATCTCAGCCTCCCAAAGGCGCGGGATTACAGGCTGAGCCACTGAGCCCGGCTATTACAGATATTTTTAAATCAGACTGCTCTCTTGAATTATTTTTCAAGTGGTTAATTTTTAATATATAGGGACACTACGGATTTTTGTGTGTTAATTTTGTATCTTGCAACTTTACTGAATTTATCAGTTCTAAAACGTTTTTATGGAGTCTTCAGGATTTTCTATATATAAGAGGAACAATTTAACTTTTTCTTTTTTAATTTAGATATTTTTTATTTATTTCTCTTACTCTGAGTAGGAGTTCCAGTGCTTTGTTAAATAAAAGTGGTGGGAAAATGGGCATCCTTGTTTTATTCTATTTCTTTGATGAAAAGCATTCAGATTTTCTCCATTCAGTATGATGTTCGTTGTGGATTTGTCATACGTAGCCTTTGTTGTATTGAGACATATTTTTTGCATATCTAATTTGTTGAGAAAATTTATCACGAAGGAATGTTAAATGCTATCAAATCCTTTTTCTGCATTTTTTTGTGATAATCATATCATTTAAGTTCTTTATTTTATTGCTGTGATGTGTCATATTTATTGATTTTAATATGTTGAACCAACTTTGCATCCCTGGAATAAATCCCACTTGATCTTAATGTATTATTATTTTCATGTGCTGTTGGATTCGGTTTGCTACGACTTTGTTGAGGATCTTTGCTTTCATGTTCATCAGGGATATTGACCTGTGGTTTTCCTTTTTGTGTCTTTGTCTGGTTTCATTTTTTAGGGTAATTTTGACCTCATATAATGAATTAGAAATAATTTCTTTCTCTTCAATATTTTGGAAGAGTTTGAAAGAATTAGTGTTATTTTCCGTTTAAAAGTTTGAGGAACTCAGCAGTAAGTCCATTTGGTTCTGGGCTTTTCTTTTTTGGGGAGACTATCTGTTACTAATTCAATCTTGTTACTTGTTATTTGTATGTTCAGGTTTTGTATTTCTTCTTAGTTCAATCTTAGTAGGTTATATGTGTTTGGAAATTTATTCATTTTCTCTAGATTTTTCAATTTGATGTACAGTTTTTCATAATCATCTAATAATCCTTTGTATGTCTGTGCTATCATTTGTAAAGTCCTCTTTTTTTGTTTCTGGTTTTATTTATTTGGATTCCTTTTTTCTTAGTCTAACTGGTTGTTTTTAAATTTTATCTTTTTTTAAAAAACAACTTTTTATTTAATTTTTTCTATTTCATTTAGTTCTGTTCTAATCTTTATTATTTATTTTCTTCTACTAAGTTAGGATTTGACTTGTTTTTCCTGTTCTTTGAGGTACATCACTAACTTATTTGAAATATTTCCACTCTTTTGATGCAGATGTTTATCGTTATAAACTTCCAGCTTAGTATTGCTTTTTCTTATCCTATAGATTTTGATGTGTTCTAATTTTATGTGTTTCGAAACTTTAAAAAATTTTTCTTGTTAACTTCTTTATAGACGCATTGGTTGTTGAGAATCATGTTTTATTTTTATGTATTCTTATGGTTTTCAAATTTTCTTTTGTTTCTTGTTTTCAGTTTTATTCTATTGGGATCAGAGAAAATATATGATATGGTTCAATTTTTAAGAAATTGTTGAGACTTATTTTGTGACATAACATATGGTCTATCTTGGAGAATGTTTTATGTGCCAATAAAAATGTGTATTCTAAAGTTGATGAAATGTTCTGTAGAAGTCATTTAGGTCTATTTGGTCTATACTACAGTTTAAGTCTGATGTTTCTTTCATTTCCTTCCTGGATAATCTGTTCAATGCTGAAAGTGGGGTATTGATGTCCCCAATTATTATTGTATTGGGGTCTATTTCTCTTTAGCTTGAAAAAGGTTTACATTATATAGTTATGCGTTCCAATGTTAGGTGCATATGCATTTACAAGTGTTATATCCTCTTGTTGAATTATTCCATTTCTTATTTATAAAGATATTTTTGTCTTTTTAAGTTTTTTGACTTGAAGTTTATTTTGTCTGATAGAAGTATAGCTACTCCTACATGCTTTTGCTTTCCATGTGTATGGAATATCTTTTTCTGTTTCTTCAATTTCAGTTATGTGTATTCATTCAGGTGAAATAAGTTTCTTATAGTCAGCAAATTGCTGGGTCTTATTTTCTTATCAATTTTAACCAGTATATATTTTTAATTGGAGATTTTGCACCATTTACATTGGAAGTTGTTATTGATAAGTCATTTTAATTGTTTTCTGATTATTTTGTATGTTCTTTGTTCTTTTCTTCCCTTATTGTTAATCTTTGTGGTTTGATAGCTTTCTGTAGTAATAAAGTTTAATTCCTCTCTCTTATTCATTTGAATGCTTTACGAGTGAGTTTAATACTTTCCTGTGTTCACAGTATTATATATATTCTACTGCTTCCAGATATAGAACTCTCTTATGAATTTATTATAGGATCAGTCCAGTGGCAATGGATTTCTTCAGTTTTTGATAATCTGAAAAACCTTTATTTCTCATTTCATAGTTGAAGAATACCTTTGGTGGATAATATACTATTATTAGTTGACAGTATTTTTCCTTCCTCTTTCAGCACTTTGAATATATCACCTTATTGTCTTTTGGTCTGTAAAATTTATGTTGAGAAATCTGCTGCTAGTCTGATGGAAATTTTGTTGTATGTAATTTATACATTTTTCTTGCTATTTTTAGAATTTTCTATTTGTCTTTGACTTTTGAAAGTGTAACCATGTGCCTCAGTTATTCTTTTTGAGTTAAAATATTTGGAATTTTTTGAGCCTCCTGTATTTGAATGTCTATATCTCTCCTGTGACTTGACAATGTTCCATCTATTTATTTAAATAGGTTTTCTATGGCTTTTTCCATCTCTTCTCTTTCTGGAAATCCCAATATGAAAATATTTGCATTGCATACATCACACAGGCTCTCTTCATTTCATTTTATACTTTCTTTAACCTGAAAAATTTATTCCAAAATCTTGTCTTCAAACTCATAAATTATATACTCTGCTTGATCTAGTCTATTGCTAAGGTGTTTAATTATATATTTTGATTTTGTGTATAGAATTCCTCAGTTTCAATATTGATTTTTGGTTCTTTTCATGATATCTCTCTATATATTAAAATTCTTATTCAGATCATATGTTATTTTCATGATTTCCTAGCATTACCTATATCTGTTCTCTTTTATTTTGCTGAGTTTTCTTATCATTTTGAACTCTTTTTTAGGCATTTTATAAATTTTATTTGTGATCTGTTCCTGAAAAATTAATATATTGCTTTGTAGTGTCATTCTTTTTTTTTTCTTTTGTGTGTGTGTGTATGAGAGAGAGAGAATGTGTGTCCTTACATTGATATCTATGCATCCAATGTAATGGAGTAGCTTTGCAGGAAAATACTTTTCCTGTAGGTTTATCTGAAGAGGCAGTTGGATAGGTCAATTTGGCTTTGGTCTGAGTGAACACAGTAGTGTAATCCCTACATGATTTCTTTGGCTGTAATCAATTTCTTCAGTTTCTGAGAGTTTTTCAGTGGCTTAGGTGGCAGTTGTTTGTGAAGGCTGCATTTTTCATTTTTATACACTAATGTCAATGTAAGGAATATAAAGGAAAGGTTGTTATATATTATATTAATATATGTGAAAGGTTCCAAAGGCTCTTTAAAGGAACTATAAAGTTAAGAGATGGAGAGTTTTTCAAATATCATCCAAGATTTTTGACATTTGTATTGACAGATTAGAGTGGTTGAACCAACATAACAATGTATTTATCGACTCACTCAGTATTTTATATCTATTACTTTGTTACATCATATTTTAATATTCATTTAATTCTGAACCAATAGGGTACATTAATTTATTAGAGTCCTTTGCCATTATACTTGTGGTCTAGTTGACCATTTTGACAATACATTTTTTAAAACTTTTGCCTCTGAATATTTATTTTGTTAGACACAAATTATTAAAGTGTATTTTTTGTGGTTTAGATATTTTAATAGAAAGAAAAGGACTATAATTATAACCTTGATTTTTTTAAAGAACATAGCAAGAAATTTTGTGGAGCCTCTTCATAATTTCAGAGTTGTGACCAGAATCTAATACCTAAAGTATGACTAGTTTAATAATATAATTTTAAGGTTTTACTGTACATAGTTTTTATGCTATTAGACAATTATTCTGCAGTATTTTGAACTAATTTACACAAAACGACCTCTCAAAAAAGCTTAGCATACATGAGAATAATTATAAATCCAGGGAATGACTCAATTTTAATTTGCATCACTATTGCATGGTAGATTTTAACAAGCAAAGTCATGTGTATATTTGGTACATAATGTTATTCTTTATTAAACACCTTGTCATATAAATGAGACAGTTTATGTGGACTATTATAAATCTATTTCCTATCTTTTAATAAAGTCATAAAGTATATTTTCTTGGAAAATGGAAGTCACATAGAAATGGCCTAAATAATTATTAAATATTAATTCTAGTTATATTATTGTTCAAATTTAGCAGGTAGGAGAGCATTCTAAAATTGTTAATCATAAATGTAGTGCACAACTGTTTTTATAGCAAAATATTAAAAAGCATTCGCCAACAAAATGCTAAGACAAACATAAATTGAAATTTAGACAATATTCATACATCACTTGGCATCTGGCCCAACACCACCTCCTGTGGTGACAGGTTGGGACCATTGAGAAAGACTGGAGAGAAAACCTGGAGCTGAGTCTGGTGGAGAAGATGCTGGTAGTTGCTAATTTATCTGTTCTGGAACTGGCAGAGAAATACTCCAGCTTGCCCATTACTGGGCAGCCTGTTTCCTAAGATGGAGGAGCAGCTCCACACCCCTCTGGAATCGATCATCACTGACCCAGAGAGAATACTCTATGTGCATGATATCTGGAGAGACAGGGTCAGCGTGCAATCCCAGACACACCCACACTGGGCTATTTACAGGACGATGGGTGCAATCGGAATGGAAGATCTAGTAGCAGACAAGAATCTTGAACTGATCCAGGCCCTTTCTCCTTGCTATCCGTGTGTGGGGGGGGGGGTCCTGACTCATGTGGAAAGCAGCCTGATCACCCATGTGGCGAAAACTGAACCACCACAAAAAGTCCCATCTCCCAAGGATGAAAAAGAAGAAATTGAGACACTAAATAGACCAACAACAACCTGAGAAATTAACTCCATCATAAGAAAACTACCCATAAATAAAAAGCCTTGGACCAGACAACTTTCCAGCAAAATTCTACAAAACATAGAAGGAGGAGCTGATACCAATTCTATTGAAAGTATTCCAGGCAATTGAGAAAGATGAAACTCTCCCCAATCGTTTTATGAAGCTAACATCACACTGATACCCAAACCATGCAAAAAACAAAGAAAGAGAACTACAGGTCAATATCCCTGAAAAGCATAAAGGCAAGATTCTAGAAAATTGAATCCAACACTTCTCAAAAATTAACCGTCATGAGCAAGTAGGCTCCATCTCCAGAATGCAGGGCTGGTTCAACATCCACAAGCCCATAAATGTAATTAAATACATCAAGAGATGTAAAAACAAGGACCACATGATAGTATCATTACATGCAGAAAAGGTTTTTGACAAAAATCAAGCATCCCTTCTTGATAAAAACCCTTGAACTCCTAGGTATAGAAGGAGCATACTTCAAAATAGTAGAGCAATTACGGTAAACTCACAGCCAAATATTACTAAATGGACTGAAATTGGAAGCAATTTCCCTTGAAAACCAGAATAAGTTAAGGCTGCCTATTCTAACCCCTCCTGTTCAACATAGTATTGGAAATCCTAGCAAGAGCAATCAGAAAATAGAAGGAAATAAAAAGTGTCCAAATAGGAAAAGAAGAAGTTAAGCTATCCCTCTTGACAGACATTATGAGTCTATATCTGGAAAACCCAAGGGAATCTGTTAAAAATCTCCTTGCACTAATAAAGGACTTCGGCAAAGTCACAAAATTAATGTGCAAAAGACAGTCATATTCTTATATACCAACAACAAACAGGCAGAGAAAAAAAAGCACAATCCCATTCACAATAGCCACACACACAAAAAGAAAGAAAAACCTTGGCGTCTCCCTAACCAGAGAAGTGAAAGACCTTTACAACAAAAACTACAAAACATCGCTCAAAGAAATCAAAGAAGACACTAACAAATGGAAAAACACTCCATGTACATGAATTGGCAGAATCAATATTGTTTAGATGTTCATCCTACCCAATGAAATCTTCGGATACAATGCAATACCCATTAAATTACCATCATCATTCTTCCCAGACCTGGAAATGACAATATAGAAATTCACATGGAAATACAAATGACCACTAATAGTTCAAAACAATTCTCAGCAAAAGAAAAAAGTGGAAGGTAACACACATTTACATTTTAAACTTTATTATAAAGCTATGATAATCAAAACTGCCTGGTATTAGTAAAAGAACAGGCATATATTCCAATGGAACAGGACAGAAATTCTGGAAGGAAAACCTCAGTTTCCCTACTAACTCATATTCAACAAAGCCTCCACCAACAAGCCACTGGGGAGAGGAAAACCTATTCAGTAAATGGAGCTGGGAAAACAGGCTGACCACATGCAGAAGATTGAAACAGGACCCCTACCCATCACCACACACAAAAATCAACTCTAAATGGATCAAAAACCTAAAACCTCAAACTCTAAGAATCCTAGAAAACTCAGGAGACACACTTACAGAAACTGGAATAGGCAGCCAATTCCTGATCAAAACCCCCAAAGCTCGTGTCATAAGAGACGAAGATAGACAAGTGGGACTTCATCAAACTGAAAAGCTTCTGCAAAACAAAAGAAACTATCAAGAGTGTGGGGAGACAGCCCACAGAATGGGAAAAAATATTTGCCAACTGTGTATCTGACAAAGGCCTAACAACTAGGATCTACAAGGAACTCATACATGCTGAAAGGAAAAAAATGAACAGCCACATTAAGAGGTAGGCAAAGTCATGAACAGACAGGCACATGAGAAAATGCTCAGTCTCACTAATTATCAGAGAAATGCAAATCAAAACCGCACTGAGATACCACCTAACTCCAGTAAGAATGGCCATCATTAATAAAACAAAAAACAATATATGCTGATGAGCATATGCAAAGAAAAGGGAATGTTTCTACACCGTTGGTGGGAATGCAAACTAGTTCAACCTCTATGGAAAACAGTGTGGCAATTCCTAAAAGAACTAGAAATTTACCTTCCATATGACTCAGCAATCTCCCTTTTGGATGTATGTCTAGAGGTACTCAAACATTCTATAAAGAAAGGTACCTGCACACAGGTTTATTGCGGCACTATTCACAATAGCAAAAACATGGAACTAACTGTGCTGCCCTTCAAAAGTAGATTGGATGTAAGAAGTGTGGTACATATACACAGTGGAATATTATGCAGTCATAATGAAAGACAAAATTATGGACTTTGTAGCAACTTGAATGGATTTAGAGTTTGTCGTGCTCAGTGATCTATCACAGGAAGAAAACACTGAGTTGCTATATGTTCTTACTCATAAGTGAATCCTGAACATCTAGCATCATACAAGAGATTGGCAGTAGAAAGACACTGCCTGGAAGGGGGAGGCATGTAATATTAATAAGGTTGCCTGGTACGAATTCAGGCAAGATGAGGTCCTATGGGAGACCCAAGCTTCAACTTTAAGCAAACCACTTATGTACCCAATCCTGACTCATAACCCAAAACTTTAAAATAAAAAAAAGAAAGAAAAAGAATAGCCACAATATAACAATATAAAAACAAAACAATTTATGGATAAGAAATTAGATAATAGGAACCTAGATACGTAAAGTATGAAAGAATTTTTTCCCTGATGAAGAAAGATTGTATATCACATCACAGGAAAAAAAATAATTAAAAGTCTAGCAGTAGGGAATTCTTTACTTTGTTAAGGAGTTCATTTTCTTGCTGGACAGCTTGAAAACAGAAAGTTCCACTTGATAGTTATTCATTTTTTAACACACATCATGAGTAAACTGCAAATCTAATGTAGTTGACTCCATCGTGACTCATAACAGTGGCTACTTTCCTGCATTTGTATACTTTGTTTTCCAGATAACTAGACAGAAAATATTCACACGCAAAAAATCTACAGAATTTTTTATTTGATGTTTTATAAAGATAAAGTGCCTTCTCAATACTGAACTTGTACTCTGAAAAGATAATCTAAATGCACAAGGAATTATATATCTTAACTTCCTCTTCATTAAGGAGATGAAAAAACTCAACCCCTGTGTCTGAAATGATATTTCTGGTGCGGTCTGGTCTGGTCTCAATAGTATGTCCTCCATAGTTTCTGTCCTATTCAGTTTGGCCTATGAATACACTTACTTCTTTTTAACTTAGTTTGCCAATTTAGTGAAGAGTGTATGTTCAAGAAATCGTTTAGACATCTTATTAAGAAAACATATCTTAAAAGGGTTAAAGTTGTTATTCTTGCCCTTATTGTCATTTGAAAATTTTTTTCCAAATTATTCTGCAAAAGAGTGAAAAATAGAAACAGAAGTTTCTGAAAATAATAAAATAAAATTATTTACACTACCTATGTCTTTGGAAAGGAGGTGATATATTTAAAGATTAGCAAAGTATAAATTAGTAAAGTATAAATTAGTATTCGAGTATCATAGTAAATTCAGAGAGAAGTTTCACTAAAGGAATAATAAACTTATGGGATATGTCACCACAGAGACCAATTAAAAATGTGATAGATTAAAACTACTGTCATCATTTCTAGTGGAACAAAATTAGAGGAGATATGATGAGAATATAAATATATGATTTTTTGTATTGACACACTTAAGTCATTATTTATTTTTAAGATAAATTATGCTATTTATGTCTCTGTTGGTGTAAAATGCATAACATCAATTTCATCTCTGTATACATAATTTTTTAAAATAAAATTTTCCATCAGAATTCTATTTTAAAATACCCATTCTCGTATCTAACCTTTACCTTCACTTTTAGGACTTACATAAAATTCTTATTTTTTTTAATACGAAGAATTCCATCTTCTTTTTGGTATTACAGTAGATGAGTATACAGTCAGTTCTATAAACTGAGATAGTCTTTTCCACATGGTAGATACAGGTATCTTCACTACCTAATTGTCTTCACCATTTATTCAGATAATGTTTAAACAACTATCAATTCAAAATCTGTAGCAGTCAATGTATTCTGCTGCCTTAGTTCTCTGTAGTAGCAAATGTTTATACGTTTTTTATAAAAATGAAGAATAAATCAGTTAATCAAAATTAAGATTTAAAGGTTTTAAAATCAATATTTATAGAACACTTAGTGGAAACCCATGATAGAACAATAGGATAGAGAGAATGAATATTTGATTAACCTCTACAATTACTTCTAACAGATATTTTCATACTTTGGTTTGATCTCATGAGGTTTAAAAATTTTAGCAGGGTTACAGTACTAAAAGAAACATTTATTCATATGATGACAATTCAGGGAAAAAAAGAGCAGATTTTTCATTAGAATACTGTAAAGAAAGTTGTATTTTTAAAAATTATATATGTGCTCAATTTAGAGAGGATTTGGAGTATACTTAGAAAAACTATATTTCTATGTTGTTTTGAATTTTTCATAATCATCTCTGGAAGGAAAAATAATATCTATGACAGGTTATGAAGTGATACATTTGAGGTTTAAGTTTCTTTGAAAGAAATGATAGCTCATTAAAATGTTCTCTGATTCATTTCATATTCCAATATAAAATTTTAGCAGTAGATGAGATTTTTGAGATCTTGATTAAGTACATTGTTTTACATTTAAATTGGTTTATATTTAACTCCATATAAAATTGAAGCTAGAGTCTTTGAAAAATATTTATAATGATAAGATGTTTTGAAAATACATAATAACAACACACTATAAATTACATTTTAAAGACTAATATTTTCTTACAGTGTTATGATTAAAATAAGCTATACACATACATAAATGAAAGATAACCAGTTTTTCAAACATTGGTGTACAATCTTCTTTCGGCATATTTACATACAGACCACAATTAAAATAGTGCCAATCACATAAGAAGGCATTTAATAAATATTTAAGTTAATGAATACATTTAAGTGGGTAAAGTGACTATTTACTAGGGTAGCCTATGTTGAACTCAAACCAGTAGACTTCAAGCATTCTGTTCAAAGTTCTATGTTAAGCAAAAGTGTAAATCCAAGTTGAAGAGGAAAAAGGAGAAAGAATCAAAGGAGAAGTAGGAAGAGAAGAGGTCAAGAGAAGGATGAAGAAGAAGAGAGGAGAACAGCATTAAACATTTCCATTTACTTCTGGTGTCTTCCTCCTTAGTACAATTTATCTGCTGGTTGGTGCATCTTTCTCCAATTTCTAGGTAATCAGAGGAACTACAATATTTCCAGGATACATTTAAACCTGCAGTGGCTCATCAGTTCATCAGTGGCTTATCCTGGGATTCATTAATGTCATATCTAAAATACAGTACTTAGAAAAAGTTGTAGTCACACATTCTGCCACACTATCCCCAACTGCATACTTTATTAAGAATCACATTATAAGAACATAGAGAACTTCTATTTGATATTTAAGGACAATAACTTCAATGGATATTTCTTGATAACTACAAAACAAGCAAAGAACAAAAAATATCTTGTTTCATTCTACACCTGGACTGCCCAATACTGCATTTCACCACTCTACACATCTATATTTCAATAATTTAATGTTTTACTTTCTTATCAAGACATTTAACTCAGTCTATTAGTCTTTTTTCTCAATTTTTCTTTTTAATTTTATCAGTTTCCTTAAATCCATAACTCTGACAGACTCCTTGATAATTATTAGATGATCTATAATTTATAAATTTTCTCAAATTTTCATACCTATAGAGAAATGTGTATTGTCTTTTTTACTTCCACTCTCAGAAATAATACATAATAATACCTATTACTGATCAGTCAATATACTTAAAGAATTGTACTAAACACAATCATTATGAATACTTATGCTATCAATATTTACAATTCTGTG
The DNA here is from genome assembly GCF_000164805.1 of Carlito syrichta. NCBI lineage: Eukaryota > Metazoa > Chordata > Mammalia > Primates > Tarsiidae > Carlito > Carlito syrichta. The sequence goes on from NW_007255464.1 coordinate 37,634, forward strand.
AGATAGATACTAAAATGGACACTTTAAAAAAATAATGAAACTGAGATTCCCAGATTCTGGTAAACTGAGATTCTGGTAAAAAGATAGAATATTTATTCCTTTCATACTAAATACATGATAATGTCTTGTACCACAGACACTTTCTCCATAATTGTCCATTGGGGAAATACATGGAAAAAAGTTTAAAGAAGTTGTAGCCAATATTTTTCTTCAGTTTTCCAGCTACTTTTAAAATTTCTATTAATGCCCCTTGCTCTACCAGACATTTCTAAGATCTAATTGTGTTTAACCTGTTTCCATTATCTTTCACCATTTTGTGCATCCCCTTACCACAGAGCCATCAAAGAAGGCTTTCCTTCTGCCTCCCTTTCCATAGCGTTCTTTCGTGCCTCATACTGGACACGTACTTCTGGTTTATAAATGGCCACAATTTATACATGGCGTCCTCTTGAAAGATTTATCTGACTTCCCAAATGCAGACTAGCATTTCTCCAGTTTTCCCTTATTACGTGTTTATCTTTCCCATTGTACAACTTCTGTTGCATTTTAATTACTTATAGAGTTCACTTGTTCCCCTCTAGGCTAGAAGCATTTTTTGAGGGCAGGCACTCTACCATTCAGGTTCTTTATTTTACCGACCATGTATGAATACTTGCCACAATTGGTATCAAGGTTAACACTCGATAACCATGTGTTCAGTGAATTCTCAGTATTTCTTTTATAGCTAAAAAGAATCATCTTATTCGAGTTTCTTTCTAAACTATGTGGTCAACTTTTTTGTTTCTTCATTCGTCTTCATTCTTAACGGCTAGTGAAGCCCGGAGTTTTATCCTTAGTCATCTGTCCTCACTCTATCCTCTTTCTTTGGAAGTTGTGTTCCATATTGAACACTCAGTTTCTACTTTTAATATGCTAACGGTTGCAAACAAATCTATCTCTTACGATCAAGCCTCTATTTTCTGTATTTGTCTTTCATATTCAACTTCTAGTTATATATGTGTCCCACATGCATCAGATAGACAATTGAGCTTATCTTTCCCAATAATAAACTTGTTCTGTATTCTCTGCCTATGAAGACAACAACAATCTAGCTCCTTAAGCTAGAAGCCTGTGAGTTATACAAGACAGCTCTGCTTTCCTACTCACATGGAACTTCTCTACACTAAAATATAACTGAGTTCTTCTTTCTTGCCATTACTGCTAACTCTGCATTAGTTTACTATTTTAGCTTTTCTTTCGTGTGTTAATGGTATCTAAGAAAGATTTCTCTGTTTTTTTGAAAACATCATGAGTGAATTTTTGTAAATACAATCCTGATTCTGGAATGTTCTTATTTGAAATTCTTTGCCGGTTCCCCTTACTTCAAAACAAATACCCAAACTCTTCTATATGTTACAAAACATCCATGATGCCCTGAACAGAGATATAGCATTTATTGCCCCAAATTATTCTCTCACTACACCTATATATCCTTACTATAGGTTCTAGTCTTCTGAACGAATTGACATTCTGAATAGAAAATAAAAATTGCCCCTACTGACAATACAATCTTATGACTCATTTTCAGTAGCACCTCTTCTGAGATTTTTTCCTATGACCTCAAGTGAATTTTCCCAAGCCATGGGGAGCATCATTTGCAAAATTCTGACATACACGTATCACATGCTGCTATCATTGGGTTCCTATGCCATCACCCTCATTTGACATTGGCTTTTTGACAGCTGGTGCCAAGTCTTTATTCTTGGAACTCTAGAAACTAACACAATGCCTAGCACTAAGTATTTTTTTAACTGGTTAATTGGAACTAAATCTCTGATGTTGGCACAACAAACAACAGTGAAAGACCATGTAGGTCAACATTGGTAATACAGTTTACCTAGTCTCTTAATAAATGACTTTTGAATAGGTCTTACATATTTTCATTTGTTTTTACATTAATTGTAAAGTGTTGTGAATGACAGCAGGTATTACTTATGCTCATTTTACATGTAAGACATGTTTTTCCTTGAGAGTTTGAATCCTTCAATATCAAGATACCATCACATCTTCATCACATTACATCTTAGAAAGGATTTCTTCTAAATCCTAATTCATCCCTGAAAAAATTACTGTGGCCTCAGTACTTTTCTTTTTTTATCCTAAGACTCTTAACTGAAATTTCAGGAAAACTAGTATTTCAAGAATATGAGAGAAAAACTGAATGACAATGATTATAAATACAATCAAAAATTTTAAAATGTATCAGTACAGTCACTAGATGTTGTGATTAATAAAAATGAAAATTCCTTATAACAGGTATGGCATATTTTACTATATTTTCACTGTATTTAAAGTAATATTTAATCAATTATTTTAAATACCTTATACCCATAAATGATTACTTAGTTTGTAGGATAACCATATTGAAATTATGCTTAGGTTATAACAATACAATGCATTCTGACAATATAAGTAAACCACATAGAAATAGTTTTGAAAAAACAGAAATACATTATGATTATATTAATTTGAAAATTTTTCTTTGTACTTTCCTTCTGATAAGAGTTTCTGAAATCATACTTTATAATTCTATCATACTTTATAATTCTATAATTCCAATTAACAAGTTAAATTTGTCATTTTTTCTTTGTTATAGTTTTAAAAATAATTTCTTGTTCAAGTTCATTACCTGGGAGTATTAGCTACTAGGAAAATTCCACTCTAAATATGAACTCAAGAAAGTCATGAGAGAAAAAATCAGAGAAGAGGAAGAATGCCAACAGATTTAACTTTTGTACAGAGTAAATTGCTATACTACAATTATCCAAAAAGTACTATGTGGAGAATGCTATTAGTATTCATCAAACAATAAGGTGAAAAGACAACTATCTTTCAATTGGCACTATGACATCTTTTTATTAACCCTGCCCTCAGTTACTCTGCACACCAACATTGCCCCTGGTAGAAGGCTGCTATTGTTGTGTTTAAAAGTGAGACACATCAGTATAATCTGTGAGTGAATAAATTAGTCTATTATCTATTTTTACATCCAAACTCTTATCTATACCCATATCTAGCTGTGACAAATAATAATTATAATGTTATAATAGGATTTGGTGAAAATTCTTGGGAACTTTAGATCAACATGCTGTTGTCCCTAGTAAATATGTTTCCCAAACCCCAAAATGTCATGTGCATATTAATAGAATTGTATACTTTTTTACCGTTAAAATGAAAGCCATTAGTAGACAAAATTTTGGGAATAGAAATGAGTCCTTCACACACACTAACTTAATACTATTTTTATTTAAAAATAAGATTGCTTCTATTTTATCTTTTGTATGATGATTCTATGTTTTCAAATTTATTTATAGCTAAATGAATAATACAACACCTTTGTTAACCAAATTGAGGACTAAACCTGCCGGAAGCTGCAACCCCTAAGGAGGCAAAATGGAGGTTACCTGAAAATGGGAAAAACGCTGACTGGGAGCAGAGCCCCAGTGGGAAGTGGCCATGCTGGAGGCAGAGCCCCATGGATCCTATTGAAGGACTCCTTTTGGCCTTAAAGGAATGCGTGCTTAGGCTTGAAAAACACTTCCCTTGATAAATAAAAGAATTAGCTAGAATGTGCAAGGATGTGGAATTAGCAGTAAACCTATGTATAGAAATGTAAAAAGGGCTAAACAGCAAAAATTTCCTCCCTGAAGGGACAAGGGAATGCAAATTTTGCAAACTTTAGCTAAAAAGGAAAAGCAAGTACTTCCTCACACCCTTTATACGTAACAACATTGACAGTTGTGATTGATGAGGAAATGAGAAACTGAGACAGAGTGTCTCCAAAACAGGTGTTTTCGGGAAAAGCAAGTCACAGACATGCCTTTTGATTTAAGAAATATTATAGTTTAATTAGAAAGAAGGTTAAAATTAAAGTAAGAATTAGAATTAAATAAATAACAGTTATAATTAAAAGATAAATGTTTAATATAGATGTAGGTATTAGTTAAATATAAGGAATAGGAAATAATTAAATTTTAAGGTAAACTTAAAATTATACACACTTAATGTAGGTTTAAAATTAAATACATTTAGGATTAGAAGTAAGATTAATTTCATATATAAGTGTAGATTTAGACATGTTTTGTTTAGATATAAAATGTAAAATAGGTGATAAGAAAATAGCAAGTAATATAGATAAGGCAATTAGAATTAAGAAAGTTAAATTTTTAAATTAATAGTATTAAGAATTTGTAGTGGGTAAGATAAGGTGGTTATATAAAAGAAAAAACAAGTCAATATATTGCTGCTGAAAGTTTATATAAGGGTAGAATTAAGAAAATAGATTAGTAAAGGAAAAGAAATAGAATAGCGAAGGGAAGAGATTCAGGCGACCTAGGGGTCACAGGACATGGCTGATAAATTGGCAGCTGGTATTTTGTTACACCACCTGGTAGCAGGAAGAAACAAAATGAAACTTGTAAAGGTCAACTTCCCCATAAACAAAAGAAAAAACATGATGTAAACATTTAATGTGTAACATGGGATACATTTTGTGGGTAGGGGGGTCAGTAAAAAAACTATATAAGCTTGTAAGAATTGAATAAAAATTGGCAGTCTTGAGGTCTCCCCAGGAAGAGGATTCCTGTCATCTTCATCTTTTCTTCGTCGCCCTTCCCGATTCTCTCCAGTCAGGCCCTGACTCTTTCTGTGGAGCTGGACTCCAGCATAAACCTCACTTTTTTGTTCTCTTACCAAAATTCTTAAGAAGCTTGGGGAAGTCACTGATCAATAAGGACTCACCAGACAGGTTTTTATTACATTATTACCCTATATCCCAAAGTTTACTTTCAAACCTGACTCTAGCATAACATAACATAAATAAAGAAGGTTTATGGTCCTGAAAAGCCATCTTTATCTATCCTCCCCGACGTCTGACACATATAGAGCTTTATCTACATATCAACAAACCTAGAGTTTTCCCCCTCCTTATCTTAACACAGCCACTCCTCTATAGATATCCCAAATCCTTAGATAGGAACTGTAAATTGCCAGTCAATAAATCTTTGAATCCACCTATGGCCTACAAACACCTGCTTGGAAATGTACCTCCTTCCTGAGTCAAACCAATAAAAATATCACGTGTATTGATTTATGGTTTCTTGTAATGTCTGCCTTCCTAAAGTGTATGTAACCAAGCCACCATACAGCAACAGTGAGCTCACATTCTCAGGACCTCCTGAAGATGGGTATACTTGGGCTTGAGTTCCCAAGCCTGGCTCAAGAATAAACCACCTAAAAATATTATAGCTTGACATCTTTTCTCAACAAAATTAAACGTATTTTTTGTTCAGTTGAATGTTATGATAGCAAAAGCAAAATATACGTCATTTATTTGTTTCTCAATTGATATGCTTATGCAACTAAGCATATCAAATTTCCATATCAAAATTCAAATTTTCCATAGCTATGAATTTTATCTGTTTTCTTCTATTTTGTAGTCAAAACTGCTTACCTAAGATTGTAAATGAACTGTTTAACTTCTAAAATATCGCGAATATCATTTAAATGGCAGGTTCTATCTTAGTTATTCTGTTAGAATTCTTTTCCCTGAGGACACAGTTTTTATAATATTTTCTATGGACATAAAAACATTGCTGATGCTCTGCAGACAGAAAGTCAAAAGTCAGTTTTAAACCAGGTGTTAAATTGATTAACCATCTTTAGCGAAACATATAGACACAAGGAATTTTACTATCTTCTCCCATTCCCTCCCACCATCCCTAATTCATTTAAGGATATCAATGTAGAACTGTTTAACCCTTTAATTTTTTTATGCTGGATGTTTAAATTTAGTTCTTTTTTGTTTTTTGTTTTTTTTGAGTCGGAGTCTCACTCTGTCCCCCAGACTGGAGTGCAGTGGCCACTCCTGG
>NW_007255464.1:43676-55475 GCF_000164805.1 Carlito syrichta
CTTGAGCCCGCGGGCTCAGGCAATCCACTCACCTCAGCCTCCCAAAGGCGCGGGATTACAGACTGAGCCACCGAGCTGGTTAAGTTTAGCTCTTTCTAAATATCACTTGGCCCTAGGGCTTAAACGTTGGACTTTTAGACTCCAGGAACACAATATTTATTTTTGACTTGTTATTTTGATATTTTGAAACTTTATATCTCTAAAAATAATAAATAATCACACTGTAATCAAAAACCTGTCTTCAATTAAAATCTAGCATCTATTATTTAGCCAACCTATAAGAATAAAAGCAGTTTTTGCAAATGGTTTTTGCTCTAAAATACTTGACATATTTTGCAACTAAATATTCGACATTATTTGCTCCTGTTCATCTCTATTCTGTGTTCTTATACACATTTTTTACTCTTTTCTTCAATTATTTGTAAACCTGAATATTTTGATTCAAGATTTAACTTAACTAACATTTATTGAACTGCCAAATAATATCTTAGTTATAAAGGATAGGCACTTGAAATAAGTACAGACTCTGTCCTTCAGTAGGCACAAAAAATTTAGAAAACCAATATTTTTAAATTCTTACTATGTGCCAGACTGCCTCAGATACCTATTAGAGAATAAACTTTCATGTGTAAACAACTACCCTACAGATAAGGCATTATTGTCTATTGTTCATAAGCAGTAAGAATTCTAAAATATTAGATATAAATCTTAAATAGTTGGGCCAATATTGGAATATATGAGAATGCCATTACATTCACGTCATGCTTACTATACCGTGCTGCTTCATAAATTATTATTATTTTTTTAGTGAGTATCAATGCATGTTCACCATTATACATTTCTCTTGTGTGAGTTTTAACTTTACTTTTAATTCAATATCCACAGGACTCTAGATATTTTATTATAGTATTTCTTTGTAATATGACCCAAACAATGGTCTCCATTGTTTTGTAGTTAAGCACCTTTATTTGTCATATAATAAATTGAAGTATTTGTCTTTCTTGACACTAATAGTATACTGTATTACTGTATCTTTATATTATCTTTTAAAAATAGTATTTGCTGTAGCTTTACATTATCTTTTGAAAATAGTATTTGCATTCCAACTCTCTTCTGAGAGCTTTTTTTTTCATTTTAAGCTAAGTAGTTTCGGCTGTTCTAGGCCCTTTGTATTTTCAGATGAATGTCTGAATCAGTTAGTCAAGCCCTACTAATAATTTTGATTAGGATTGTGTTGAAATTATAGACAAATTGGGGAAGAACTGGTATTTTAACAATGGTGTGTCCTCTGACTCATGAATATGATATAACTACCTATTTGTTTAAGTTTCTTTAATTATTCCAGAAATAATTTGTAGGTTTCAGTGTACAGGTCTTTCACAACTTTTTTCATATTTATCCCTATGTATTTCATATTTGTTGAAGCTATTGTATATTGTATTTTTAAATTTCAATTTTCCATTGTTACAGCTAGTATATATGAATGTAATTGATTGCTTACATTGATGCATATCCTGCAACTTTAATAAATGCATTACTATTGTCCTGTTAGGTTTTAGTAGACACCAACGAATCTTTTACAAAGACAATCATACTGTGTGTGAGTAAAAAGTTTTACTTTTTTTCATTCCAATCTGGATTTCCTTTATATCATTTTTCTGCTTTATTGCAATGTTTGAACCTCAAGTAAAATGTTGAATAGAGACAATGAGAGCTATTGGTTTTCATAGATGGTACTTACCAGCTTCAGAAATTCCCTTTCTATTCCTAGTTGGCTAAGAGTTTTTATTAGGAATGTTAGATTTTGTCAAATGTTTATTTTATACTTACTGAGATGATGTTTTTTCTAAATAATTTAATGCATAATGACTTTTTTTTCATTCTTGATTAAAACCCATTTGGTCATCCTGTATTATTCTTTTTATATTTTGTATTCTTTTTGTTGTTTTTGTTTTAGCCTTTTGAGGTATATCATTATCACTATCATTATGAGGTGCATCAGTATCTAGTTGCTTGGAATGTTGCTGTCTTGGTTTAAATCAGGGTAATTCTAATGTATAATTTAATTGGAAAGTATTCACTATTTTTCAATTTTATGAAGAGTTTGTTTATTGGTATTATTTTTTCATCAAGTATATTGGAGAAATTGCCAGTGAATATCGTAACATTCTGTACAGGTTTTATGTTAGAAGCAATAGGCTACACCATAACTACATAGATGTATAGGCGGCTATAACTTCTAGGTTTATTTAAGTTTTAGTTCCACCAAGGCATACAAAATGGTATAATAGTCATTGGAGACTTAAAGTGGTGAGACTAGGAGGGAGTTGAGGGATGAAAAATTACCTTTTGGGTACCAATTTAGACTAGTTGAATGAAGGGTATACTAAAAGGCTAGACTTCAACACCACACGATTCATTCATGTAACCAAAAACTTGTGCCCCTAAAGATATGGAAAATGTTTTAAAAACCTAGGTTTGTGTAAGTGTGCTCTATGATGTTTGCACAATAACAAAATTATATAATGCTGCATTTCTTAGAATGTATCTCCATCAAGCAATACATGACTATAATTATAATTATCTGTCCTTCTTATTGAGGTGGAAAGAAATTACATGAGGCAAGTTATCAACACTTTGTCATGGACCTTCTCTTTGGCTGCTAATCATCATATACAAGAAAGGCAAGGTATACAATATGATATGTATATAAAATAAAATTATCTGGACTAAAACATGTCTGAAAAATCAAGCATTATAACCATCTTAGCAAGCCTATCCTTGCCTAATCTTCTTGCAACACCAAAGGCAAGTTTTGCAAAGCACTCAATGGGAGCCAGTTCTACAATAGCTATAATACTGGCTGCCCACAGTAGACAGTCAGTTTTCAGCAAGTTAAACTCAAAATGTAAAAGACAAGTCTATAACTCCAAACCATTTACCCATGTTATTTCAAATGTTATCCATTAAGTAAATGATATTGGTAGAGGAGCTCTTATGAAAAGAACAATCTTGCTTAATTCTTTATAATCTATAGTCAGCCTCCACTCATTACTCGTAGCTTAAAGCACAGGCCATACCTGGAAATTGAAAGGTGAAATGATAGAAATCAGTACTCTTTCTTTACAAAGTCAGCACAGGACACATACCCTTGCCTTGGCGAGTACTCTGGCATATTTACCACTCACACCAACAGGGGAAGGTTAACTGGTTTCTACTAGTAGCAGAAAAACCTTAGGCTTGTTTGTTGGGGTTACCTGCTTACTGAAGGGATCAGTTCCAACAAGGAGAAAAGATGTCCTTTAGCAAAACTGGGTCAATTTTAATAATTAAGTCAGGAATTGCCTGTTTAAATAGCCTGCCAAGTCAGCACCTCCTAGGGCAGTGGGAGGGTTGAGTTCATAAGCTTGCTGGAGATTGGAGCATCAGTATCTGTATCTCATAGAGCCAGTCATTGCTTCTCGTTTGTTTTCTGAGCTCATGTTACAGCTAACATAATCAAAGAGGAGGATTTTTCTGCCAGAAGGGGCTTGCTAGATTCTTATGTGGGAGTCAGTTTCTACCACTGTCAGGAGCCAGCCATGGAGGCCTTCCTACTGACAAAGTCCAGGGGGCTGAAGACCCCGGGTCACAAAGCGAACCTGGGCAGCTGAGACCCTTGCTTCTTCTACTTTTGTTATCAGAAAGTGCTCAATTTAATGTTTGTCAGGGAACTCATTGGCCTTGCCAGGAAATTATCAATAGAGATTTTAAATATCACGTGTGGGTAGATAATTACTTGTAAGATTTTATCTCTTCTGATTGGCAACTAATTGGAGAAATTTGAGAAGCTACAGTTTGTATTTTTAGGAAGAGTGCCAATGCAAAAATTATATTTACTTAATTTCTTAATTTCTACATGGGTGTATTATGCTTAAAAAATTAACAATCCCATAAATATTAGCGCACTCTTGCGTTTACTTCCCTTTGTTAAGGAGGCTTGTAATTCTGGTTAGGGATTGTGACTAAGGTGACTTGAGCCAGAGAGGCCTTTTGTTTTACAAACATTAAAGCTCATTCTCCCTGGCAGGAAATAATTAATGCAGATTGTAAACACCAGGTGTGAAATTAGGGAAAACTAGTCAGGCCAACTTGTAGCTAAGAAACCTTGAAAATGTTGCTTTACCCCAGCTAGTTGCAGATTGCTGTGTAAAGGTCACAGATATGACTTGTTAATCTATGTGATAATTATAGTGCTTAGAACTTGGTAGTGATTTATAATGTAATAGTTATGGGAATAAGTAAGTTTTGTATGGACATTAAGAAATGATAATCATTAAAAAATGTTAGAAGTTTATAAAATTTATAGTTTAGGATGATAATATTTTAAGATCAAAACAGAATGAACAAAGACACATTGCCTGTCCAGTCCATTAAATTGTAACTGATTGCCTCAGAAACAAAAAACATGTGCGGTATAAAAGGAGTTGGAAAAGACAATAAATCAGCATTTGTCCTGTTTGCAGCAGAGTCAGTGTCCAAGTTTTTTCTCCTGTGCTGATGCTGTCCCTCTTTCAGGAAATCCTGACCTGCTGGAGCTGGACTCCGGCATACCACTAGCTAGATCAGGGGCAGGCATGAAAGGTAGAGCTTCAAATTGTAATCTAACTCTATTATCATAATTGTTTCACTGATTTATCAAAGATCTTTCAATTTGGAACTTTCTTGTCCCTTAGGATCCAATATAACCTTTCTTATTTATCTTGATATTCATGAATAAGTGGGAAACTGACTTAAGGTGGTTTGTTAGTCCTAGGGTGGGAGCACTGACTCCTTGACAGTAATAATTTTGATTTAGGCAAGGTCAGGTAGCATTTTTAGAGTTAATAGGTAACACTTGGAGTTTTTATTTTATGAGCGTCTGTTAAATCAGAGCAGCTCTAGTCTTCTGAATTGTTTTAGCATTATTTATAATCGCCAAGAGAGAGTCCTTGTACTTGTCAGCAACACCCTGAAAAACAATTGGATGAACTTAATGCTCAATGTAGCTTTCTGTCAACTGGCAAGTCATTATGCTAAATGATATCTGTTGCCTGATAAGCCCACTCCAACATTCCCAGACAATGGAAGAGATCTTTAACTTTGTCTAACATTTTCCATGGACAGTAAACCTCAGTCATTATGTGGTCCAGAGTAGAATGAGCATAAAAAATCCACATCAGCCGGGCTCGGTGGCTCAGCCTGTAATCCCGCGCCTTTGGGAGGCTGAGGTGAGTGGATTGCCTGAGCCCGCAGGTTCGAGACCCGCCTGGGCAGCGAGACCTCATCTCTACAATAAATCAAAAAATCAGCCGGGCGTGGTAGCACATGCCTGTAATTCCGGCTACTTGGAAGGCTGAGGTGGAACGATCACCGCAGCCCAGCAGGTCGAGGCTGCGGTGGCCGGAAGCAGCCACTGCACTCCAGTCTGGGCGACAGAGTGAGACTCCAATTCAAAAAAAAAATACACATCAGCATGGTACGTGTGGATTGGCATACAAATTCTTCTTTGACAGTTATTCCCAACTTTTAAACTAATTGTGTGGGATCTGTTTAGAAGGGACACCACTTTTCCATCTCATACTATAAAAGCCCATTGTTTGATATCAGCCCCATTAGGTTGAACTCACTTGCTGCCAGATATATTCTATAGAGCAAGGTCATCTTTTTCTATTCAGGCCCATAGGTTCTTAAAAAGAGATGTCACCTGAGAAGACACTTTCCTGCTCCAAATGGGGGCTGGTCTTTTCCTCTTGACCCTTTCCTTTTATCTTTTCTGTCTTTACTTTGCAAATAGTTACTGGCAAACAGGATAAATTATCCTCATCACTATAATCATGGTATCATGCTGCTTTATCCACTAAAGGACACCTCTAGACAGTCCTCTACTGTCTTTGTTTCCCCCATGCCTCTCCAGTGGGAGTTTAAGCTCCTACTATTTCCTTTCCCGGTGTCATCACAGGCAGAAGCAGTGGCAAGCAAGGCCTAGCATGCATCTCATGATTTGGAGCAACTATTCAGTCAGAGAGTCACCTCCTTTGAAGTCCTGGGAGGGGAAGGACTATAAACCTCCTTGCCTTTAGTTGTTTTAAGAAATGTTTTAGCCTGTTCTGTCCAAGAACTGGATTTTCAATATCTCCCAGGGAGGGGCAAGAATAACATCTTCCACAACAACAAATCTCAGTGTGACAGCTATCTACAGGGGTCTCCTCTATTGTGTCTGCTTAGGAAGTTAGCCCTGACTTGCCATCTCTGGCTTGTTGTTTAATTTACCTATAATAGCCATCCCCTGGGAGAAGGTTGATTACTTGCCTCAGAGCACCCTAAATCACTGACCCAGCAGCAGGGACCTCCATCCACTTGCTCATTACAGGTGACACACAAGCCACCCTAGTACTAGAAGCTGCAGTCTTCTTTTTCTATTCAGGCCCATAGATCTTACAAAATCCATTGCCTTCCTAACGGGAGATCCAAGAGATGGGTGAACCTTCTCCAAGCAGCACAACGCTGCTGACCCCAAAAGTCAATTCCAATGGCATGGGTTCACTCAAACAAGAATACTCCTTGGCCAGGTATAACACAACAACCCCAAATTCCAGAGGGCTTTTATGTAAGATTCTTTACATATTCCAAAGAAGTCACCTGGAGATCCAGCAGGGGAAGACATTGGTTTATGAGAACCTACAGGAGGCACCAATGGTGGCCAGTCACTGAAAAATGAATCCACGCCACAGGGCGGTACAGTAAACAGTTTTATAGGTGAGCAATTCAACTTACCAAATTCCTATCTGGTATTTGCAATTACCTTGCTTACACTAACAACTATATTGCCTTCCACTTTGCTTGGTCATCTGCATCCCATGACTCATTATTGGTCATATATATATATATATACATATATATATATATAAGCATCCCATGACTCATTATTGGTCATATATATATATATACATACATATTCAGAGACCAGTCTTGGCCAGAGGCTGTTCTCTGGGGGGAGGGCAGAAAGAAGACAGATATAAGGAGAAGGCGTCAAGGAGACAATTATCTCACACCAAGCAAACGAAGCACAGGAAAAGACCAAAAACAAACAAACAGAACAAAACAAAACAACAAAGACCCCACAAAACCAAACCAACCCAAAGCAAACAAACATAGTACAATGCAGTACAGGAGTCAATGTCATTCCCATATGACTCTGAAGTTTTCCACATCTACAGTCCTAATCACCTAAGACCATCCTGGATTGTTCTGCCAATTGATTGTTTCAGGGCTGATTAAATAAAAATATAGAACCATGACAGTAGCACACAATGAACTTCAGTTTAGGTGATGACTTGATAGGTTTGCATGATGGAGAAGAGAAAGGAAGGAGTAGCTCACAACATAAGACCATACAGAAGCTATAGCTCAGGAGCACTCCCCAGGAGGAGAAGGAGAAGAAGGGAGAAAGATTGGAGAAGAGACTTGCCTGTCCAGATGATGTCACTCAATAGCATGGCAGAGAGTCTTTGGGCCAGAGAACTCCAAAGAGCAGCAGCAGCTTGGGGGTCTTGTAACCATAATTACACATATCCATCTAATCAATGACCATCAAGCATGGGGTGAGGTTTCCTTGGGCATTCAAAGCAGGCAGGTTCTAAAAAATACAAATCTACTTACTTCGACTGTTTTTAAAAATTTAGCGTGTGGAAACTTGATTTTGGTACCAGAAGGCTTTTAAATGAACAGGATCCAACCTGCTATGAGAAAGTAAACATAGGAACCAAATATCACCTATTAGTGTAGCCACAGGACTTAGTGAACTGTTTGACACAGAAGATACTCCGTAAATATTTAGGAAGGAAGAAAGGCAAGAAGGTATGCGGGCTGGCATATCCAAGATGTGAAGTAGATAAGTGGGTAGGACACTGCAGAGTTAAAGACAGGAAACTAGGAAACTGACTTCATTTGAATCATAACTCTAGCAATTACTAGCTGTGCTTTTACCATTTATTAGTTGTCCAACATTGGACAATTTACTTAGCCTTTCTGTACCTTAGAAATCATCTATAAAATGTATATAATACAATATTTCTCACAGCGTTCATGAGTTAATATCTACGGGAATAATAAATGTTACATAGATATCAGGCTTGCAATATGCAATCCAGTATAAGAGTAATAGTTTGATGTAGTCATCATAATCATTTTTGACTCCACATTGCTTCTATTACTTTTTTGTACATGTAAAAAGCCAAAACATCACTAAATACTATGAGTTTTACATCCTAGTTCTGTCCATCAAATCTATCTACCTTTCTCTATTTTATGAGAAGCAACAGTACCAAAGCTACCACTTTCTCTTACCCTAATAGTCTTATGTCGCTCTGGCCCATTTCTTTTCTATATTCTGTGGTTAAATGATGCTTTCTAAAGTTAAATCTCATCATCTCCTCCCCCAAACACCACCTATGGGATTGAAACACTTTCATAACTTTTCAATTCTTCAGGACATAACTATCAGATATTCAATGTCCTGTGCGTGCCTGACTCATCAGAAATATAACCATCTTCTCAGCCCAAGTTCAGGTCCTGTTCTCCACACTCCTACACTCACCTGTTTTTCAATCCCATAACATTCCATGCTTCCTCCTCCCGCAGCAGCATCTGTTGTTGTCTGGCATATTCCACTGTGCTCACTGCAATCTCCTTCTACTCCACTTGAGTCTGTCACAGCACATCCCAGCCCCTAGTAAGCTGCTACTCTTGTTTCAAATCTCAGCTAACTATCAATTTCTAAGGAACCCTTTCTTTCCACCCTGACAGGTAATTCCCTCTTCTATATGATGTGCTTTCATAGAACCACATGATTTCTTCATTATATAATTCATATCAGTAACCTCAGTTAAATATATTTTTCATTAATATCTTGCTATGGATTAAATGTTTGTCCTCCACACACCCCAAAATCCATAATGAAATTTAATTGCCTTTGTAACAGTATCAAGAGGTGGGACCTCCCAGAGGAGAATAGGGTAGGAGGGCTCAGCCCTCATAGGTGGAATTAATGCCTTTATAAAAGGGTGAGTTTTGCCCTTGTTGTTCTCTTTTTGCCTATCCACCTTTTACCTAGTGAGGATCAAGCATTCAAGACTCCAGAATTGCCAAAACTGCAGACACCTTTATTTTAGACTTCTCAGCCTCCAGAACTGTGAGCAATAAATGTCAGTTCATCATAAATTATACTGTCTGTGGGATTCTGTTATAGCTGCACAAAACAGACTAAGATATATCTGTTTGCCAGACTTTATTGAATTCTGATCACCAGCCTCACTTCCTGGCACATGAGGGTTAATCAATACATTTTGGTGAATGAGAAAATACATTAATAAAAGCATATTTATTGATTACTTCCTATGGGCCAGATAGAGTGCCTTATACAAAAATAACCACATTTGGGTAATATATTCTTTTATGAGGGTTTTATCTTAAATATCTAACTTTAGGCTTAATTGTCAATCATTGAAATTTAAATTAGAGTTGAAGGTATTAATGTAATTGCCTTGGACCTTCACTTTCAGGTACATAAAATTCAATTACCTGACTATTGTGAATTTCAGATGCTTGGCAAAAAGAAAGAGAACTAAAAAATAGTTCAGAGAAAATAATAAAATGTGATTATACTCAGAGAAATACTAAGTACTACAATCCATTTGAGAAAATTTAATAAGAATCTGAAATACAAATTAAAAGGGCAATAGTTAGTTAGAAGTTTGTAATGCCACACAAAGCATTGAGCGATGGTACATAGCAAATTGTATGAGCTAATAATAGACACCCAAAAGGACAAGTGTTGCCTATGCTGCATATAAAAATGCGTTATACTGCCAAGCAATTAAGATTATAATCTCTATGCATTAAAAATAAAAAGAACACATAATAATGAATTTGCTCCTGTTAGACAATATGGTATGAAATATATAGAATACTGGTGAGTAAAATTTAATTTGGCACATGTTTCTGCATGCTAGTAATATACAGTAATATGCTTCTACAAGGGAGAAGCATAGATGATAAGGCCTAATCTATTTACTGTCAGAAGAACTTCTATGAACCGAGGGCAATTGCGTTTCAAGTCTCCTTTTCTGAAAAACTTGTCTTTGCCCTTTCCTTTCTTCTCCATATGGGTCTTGCTGCCTCATTGCCATTTCCACTTGGCTTCAACAACCCCAGTCCGTATTGCGCTGATGAACAGTTCCTCGAGTTTCGCCTTCTTTTGACTGTAGAGTTATTTGTAAATCCTGAATTATGATGACAATTTTATTCCATTTATATTTCTGTGAAAAGGTCATAGATGCAGAGCATCCCCAAATACCAAAAAAGTGGATACACCCAAGAACCAGCAGATAAATCCCGTTTGTCAGTAAGTGGCGATTTATTAGGGAACTTACAGAAAGAAGTGTGATCTTCGGTGCCGTAAGACAAGTAGATCTCGACGCTGTTACTCCGCAGGCCCGGGGCTTATACATCACAGGGGAAAGGAACACTTGCTCCGGTAAGACAAAGACAACCCTCCGGAACAGGCAAGAATGCCATATGCATCTAACCTATAACTTGTGTTGACGTGTTCTCACGCTAGACAGTAAAGTAAGAATCAAGAGACAATCATGGACGGGACTAATTAGAGGTCAGCATGATGGTTAGCATTCAAGACGGAGTCGCTTTTGTCGCCACAATCTCTGTAGCTTCAAGAATACATCATATATGTGGAAAAATCATGCCCACTATGAGAGTCTGGAAAAAATGTTCCATCATACTAAATCATTTACTAGCCTCCTGATTTGGGCAAAACATTCATCCCATGAGACTTAGATTTTTTTATCTATAAAAACAGTGACAATAAAGACTTGCTTATAAAATTATCACGAAGCCGGGTTCGGTGGCTCAGTCTGTAATCCCAGCACTTTGGGAGGCCGAGGTGAGTGGGTTCGAGACCCGCGCAGGCAACTTGGCAAGACCTCATCTCTACAAAAATCAAAAAATCGGCCGGGCGTGGGAGCGCGCGCCTGTAATTCCGGCTGCTGGGAAGGCGGAGGCGGGAGGATGGCCGGAGCCCGGCGGGTCGAGGCCGCGAGGGCCGGGAGCGGCCGCTGCCCTCCGGTCTGGGCGACGGAGTGGGACTGACTCAAAAAAAGAAAAAGAAACTTTCAAGCAACATTGTTGAATTCAGTTATAGTGCCATCCAAATATCATTTAATAACGAAATTTAAAAATACTAGAATCTTAGTGCCCGGAGGGTACTTCTCACAGTCTCTTTTCTCCCTACCTGTTGAGTCATTTCGCATTTCCTTCCACTTTTCCACCGGCAGGGAGCTCACTGCTTCACGATGATAAACAGTCCTTTAGAATCTGTGTAGACAAGAATTTGCCTCTGTAAAGAAAATAAAAATACTTGGAAATCACTAACATGAACTCTCATTAATTCATCCCGACTAGAGGAAACATCATAATAATCAAAAATGAAGATTATTTTTAAAGAAAGAGTTTCGGTCATTCTCAGGGCTCCCAGCAATTAAAGTTAATATGCAAACACTGCCAAGCAGAAACACTGCCAAACCCTATTTATTGCATAAATAGGCTAATTTTAATTATAATTGGTATGCACATGGTTGCTTCTAATTTAATTGAAAAGAGATTGTTTCCCTAAGTAGAATATTTTCTCCCTCATATCTTGTTTACATTATTAATTTACTTGCCAGATATCTTTTTCAGATACATAGTGCAAAGATAAACTCTAGC
>NW_007255464.1:55495-65603 GCF_000164805.1 Carlito syrichta
GCCGGGAGCGGCCCCTGCACTCCGGTCTGGACGACAGAGTGAGACACCAACTCAAAACTAAATAAATAAATAAAATAAAATCATCATGCGTCTTGAAAAAGTGCTTATAAAAACTGCCGGGAACTCTTTTTTGTTGTTGTTTTTGTTTTGTTTTGCTTTTTTACCCTTCATATTAAAAGGAGAACCTTGAGTTTCAGCCAGGAACTCTTTAAGCATTAGTTTCTCTTCTCTTTTACTTTTTAAAAACTGGTGATAACGAAAAAAAAAGAAAAAAATATATATGAGGAATATAAACTTCATCTGGATTTTCTTCTCTGTAATCTTTGTGCAGTTGAAGTGAAAGCGGTTTCACATTGAAATTTCAATTAACTAAAGCAATATTTTTGCACCGCAGATCATATCTCTATAGTTAACAAGATTAAAATTTTAATTTTATCTCTAATATTTACCATTGTGCTAGTGATAAGAGTGAATATATATAATGTTTTATTACTTGACTCAGAACTAAAATTTGAGACTTAAAATAATGTGCATTGCTTTTTATGTGAATCATCTTGACAAGATATTAACATCAATATGAGATGAAAAGCTAATGAAATTCCACAGACCATTGAATCAACAAGTTCTTTCTTCTTGAACCATCCTCCATGATTCTATTGTGAGTGATATTTTTAAAAATCACAAAATGATTTCTAACTTCAAATATTTTTTTCTTTTTGAAATAATCATTCTTTTTATTTTAAAAAAGAATCATTTTTGCCAAAAAACATAAGAGAAGAAAAAGAGTGACAGATGATGTTTTAAAGATAATATGTATATTTATCAAAATTTACAAAGACTGTTTCCGATAAAGATTTCTACTACTATATGATGGTCATTGAGAATCCAATGTTATTCTTATTTTACATTTAGGAATCAACATCATTTCAAAAATAGAAAGCTGGTATCACTAATTTTTGTATTAGCATTTGTCAGTCTGATTCAACACACTACTTTTAATTTTCAAGTTAAGTATTAACCTAAACTATGTTTTATGGAAACCTGTAAACTACTGTTTTATATTCTATCCCACCGTTACAAAAGTGAGAGGAAGGAGTTTCTCTATAAAGAGTTATCAAAGAAAAACTAATAATGAAACACTTTGTTCAGAAAACAAGCATCTTGCTCACACGTGTGACTCTTTGAGGCCTGCTTCCTGGTCAGATCGTTTCGAACTGGATCTAACACAGCTTGAGTGAGCAGGACTTTACCCCAGGTTCACTCTCTTGTACCAATGCTTGTGGAAGAACAGCTTGCTTCCACTATAGCCCCCATGCCTGGGATATCGGGAGAATTCCAATTATCAACTCAAGTTTGACTTCTCTGCACAAACGGAACAGCAGACTTTTACTCTCAAACTCTGAGGGAGAACATCAATCCTTTTAACTCCCTCTCACTCTTCTATGAATTCATTCTGCACTTACCCTCTAGTGGTCTTGAATTAGGCCTGTGAGGATGAAAATTATTTTGTTTCTCCAATGCTAAAGGCGTAAAAAACTGTGAAAACCAAAGTTACACTATATAAACACATTTCAATTAGAGAGAAAAGTGTTTGTGAGAAACATATTGCCATTTAAGAGCACCATCAAGGAAATGAGACATTTCCACCAATTCCATGGGTAAGGAGTTGCTATGATTTAAACATTTGTGTCTCCCTCAAAATTCATAAGTTCCAATCCCATCCCTAGGTCATACTGTTACAAGTGGGGTGGGCTTTTCCAGAGCTGATTAAGTTATAAGGATATTACTAGAATTATAGCTCTTATAAAAGAGATTTCAGAAAGCAAGCTAGCCCTTTCTACCACGTGAGGACATAGTAAGAACGTACCTCTATGAGGATCAGACTCCACACCAGACATTCAAACTGCCAGTGCCTTGATTTTGGACTCCCCAGCCTCCAGAGCTGTGGAAATAGATTTCTGTTGTTCATAAGCTAGCAAGTTTATACTATGTTTTTATAGCAGACAAAACGGACTTAGTCACATAGTCACATATGACCAAAAAAGAGGTGAATAATCAAGAATATCTGAGTAGCCAAATACCTGACTACAATACTAATATTATGAAATAAAGAGAGAACAAATTACTTGGGAGACTTAATAATATTTTACATTTGTGTAGGGACAGGAGACTCAATTAGGCCAGCATCAATTGAGGAAATTGGGCAAACTGTATTGAGAAAGAAAATTTCAGAATAAAATAATGACAAGAACTGTAAAGAATTGTCAAGCTGGACAGCCAGCTATAAAATATTTTTTGCTAACTCCATAATGAATAAAGGCCAGTCAACTGTTGCTGCTAAAGAAACAAAATCCCACACTTGAACAGCTGGTTTACAAACCTCAGGCTGGCCCACAACCATCTTACAATCAAGGTCAAACATCAACCGATCAGGACTGCCTCATTTGCATGGCAGGAATTCAAATCCATGATGGGAATCCTAAAACTTGCCTTAACCGAAAAGCACAAACTCCACTGGGGAGAGCCCCAGGTCACTGCCTCTGCCGACAACAAATACTTGCTGCCCTGTTGCCTGTTGTGCACTTCACAGTGTATCTTTTCCTTAATAAATCTACCTTTCTTAGTTCATAACTATCTTGGTGAATTCTTTCACCTCCGTGACTCCAGCCTGCCTTGTCTCCCACTTACAGCAACATTGGCCTACACTAAGACATAAATGCAGATCCGAATACTAAGCAGATGGGGAGAAAAGATAATGAGTTGGGAAGAAAGGACACAACACACATAGGCAATGGGTGTTCATAATACAGGATAAAGACAATCATGTTATAAAAAGGGAGGACACTTATGTATACAACACACATGACAGAGTTAAATATTTGGGATCAAGGATAAACAAAGGTCGAATGGGTAGGAAAGAGCCAGATTTGAAAAATCATAGGCTAATCCAAAGTCTCGAAAATTTTCTCCTATGCTCCCTTCTAAAATTTTATAGCCTTGGGTTTTACCTTTAGGTCTATAGCCCATTTTTAATTAATTTTTGTGTATGGTACTTTGTATAGATCAAAGTTAATTATTGTGTGTATGAATATGCAATTGTTCCAGCTTCATTTGCTGAAAAGACTCTCTTTTCTTCACTAAATTGCCCTTGAAATAACATTGCCATAAGCCAATTGACTATATATATGTTAGTTTCTCTACTGTCTAATACTAATATTACACTTCCTTGATTACTATAGCTCTGTGATTAGTCTTGAATTCAGTTAGTATGAGTCCTTCAATTTTGCATTTTCACATACATTTTGAAATCATCTTACCACACTTTACAAAAACAAAACAAGAAAACAGCATACTTTGTCAGGGAGCATTGGCATCTTAATAATACTGAGTTTTGCAAGCCATGAGCACAGTGTATAGCTCCATTTATTTAGATCTTTTAAATTCCTCTCAGCAATGTTTTGTAGTTTTAAGGTCTGGTAAATATTTTTTCATATTTATTGCTAAAAATTTCATTATTTTGGTGCTAATATATAGAAACACGACAAGTGGGTGTTTCCTAAGCAGAATGTATATAGAAGTATCAGATGGGTAAAGCATACACGATGCAATATTTCATCATTTCAGTCTTCTCAAGGATCTCTTCTCTTACATTTATTTAAAACACATTTTTAGAAATGTTGAAAACTTTCTTATATTAGTTGCCAAAATGCCTTGTCATCATTCTTGAGCCATCTGAAAATTATGACTGATATAAGAATGGATCTAAATACTTCAATCTCTTATTCAATGCTAGTGAAACTCAATATCATGGTATAATAGAAAGTGATAATGTTTGTATGGCATATTTTCATAAGCAGGAGCAGAGTTAAAAACATTTCTAGTATTGGAGAAAATAGATGTATTACATTTCTATTATATGATTAGAATAAAATAAAATAAAATAATGTTAGAAAAATATATTAAATATTAAATTCCCATGACATTTCCAAATAAGAGTATATATTTTTCAAGATAGTTTATACTTCATGCTCAACCACAAAATTTTATATCTAGTAGTAATCTGAGTATTTGCATGAGAACTGATAAACTATCTATAAATAATTATCTACCTTTTAAAGACTCCATCTTTTTTTTTTTTTTTTTTTTGAGTTGGAGTCTCACTCTGTCACCCAGACTGGAGTGCAGTGGCCACTCCTGGCCACCGCAGCCTTGACCTGGTGGGCTCCGGCGATCCTTCCGCCTCAGCCTTTCAAGTAGCTGGAATTACAGGTGCACGCTACCATGCCCGGCTGATTTTTTGATTTATTGTAGGGATGAGGTCTTGCTGCCCGGGTGGGTCTCGAACCCGCGAGCTCAGGCAATCCACTCACCTCAGCCTCCCAAGGCACGGGATTACAGGATGAGACACCGAGCCCGGCAAGGCTCCATCTTTTATGTGTACCTATTTCTTCATATTAACTATCAAAGAAATTTACTAGCTAGAGAATTGGAATCATATCATAGAGAGAATTTCAGTAGCACTGAATCTATAGATAGTTCTCTTTGTGAGGAAAATCAGAGGTCTATAAGATATAGCGAACTACAAATGGGAACCATGAATAATGACAGAGTCCTATAGTAGACATATTTCAGAAGACCTCAGCAGGGTACATTAACTGAGAAAAAAAATGTACCTTTAGCCATAGTACTTTAGTTGCCTTGAACAATAAAGAAAAATAGCACAAGCAATATAAATACAACATGAAAAGGAGAGAATACTTAAAAGGACACTACTCAGTGACCATTTTGTGAGGACTTATGTTTTTCTGAATTTCGTGTTGAGTAGGAAGTATTCATCTAATATTTTTAAGTATCTCTATCCAATTTAGCTAACACTTCTTCAAAGTATTTGACTCAGTGATGAAACTAAAACCTGAATAAATGTAAATAACAGAAGATTTATTAAAATAAAAAAATGGAATGAACTATATATACTTAACTAAATGTGAGTTTACAAATTATATTCAGGAAAGATTGTGTATTTCTGTGTAAAACCTGAAGTCTTACTGAAGTTTTTTTGACTAATTATTTTATAATTAATTTTCTGTAAACCAGAGGTGTACACTTCATTTATTCCTTCTGTTTTTTTTAATAGTCTGCATTTTTAGAGCAATTTTAGGTCCACAGAAAAATTAAATGGAAGGTAGAGATTTCACATATATTCCCTGCCTCCACCTATGCATAGCCTCTCCCATAATCAACAGCCCCCACCAGAATGATACATTTTGTTATAATTGATAAACATACATCATTATCCCAAATCAATATTTTACATTAGGGCTCATTCTTGGCATTCCATCGGTTTGAACAAATGGACAAAGACCTATGTCCACCATTTAGTATCATACAGAGTAATTTCACTGACCTAAAAATCCTCTGTACTCTGCCTATTTATCTCCTCCTCCCTCCAGATTCCTGGAAACTACTGCTCTTTTTACTGTCTCTTATGTATCTTCCAGAATGTCATACAGTTGGTATCACACAGTTTGTAATCTTTTCATATAGGTTTCTTTTACTTAGTAATATGCACTTGAGGTTCCTGCATATCTTTTCATGGCTTGATAGTGCCTTTCTTTTTAATACTGATTGCTATATCATTGTCTACATGTACTGGTGTATTTATTCATTCACCTGCTGAGGATACCTTGGTTGCATTCAATTTGGAGCAATTACAAATAAAACTTCTATAAAAATTCATATATAAAGAAATTTTCAATTCCTTTAGGTAAATACCAAGAAGCATGATTGCTAGACCATATGGTAAGAGTGTATTTAGTTGTTTAAGAAACTGCCAAACTGTCTCCCAAAGTGGTTATACCATTTTGCATTCCCACCAGCAATAAATGAGTGTTTCCATTCTATATCCTCATTCATTCCAGAACTTCACTCTCTTCTTAAACTACGCCCATTTAGAGGTAGTCTACATCAATCTCTTCAAAGAGAACCTTCACTCTACTACTACTCATGGCTTAAAAATGAAGGAAGACCACCAAATTACAATGTTCAAAGAATTTTCTGTTTCTTCATCTTTCTCTCTCATCTCATTCTCAAAATTTCATCTTAAACTATGATGCTAAAAATTAATTTATTTTCAAAATCTTGACGAAATTAAACTTTCTTAAACTTAAAAATCCTAAACTTTGCTTTCAGCTTCTTATGTTTTGCTTTTTTCATTGTTCCTTATTGTTATGGTGAGCATATATCCCAGATCATACGACACTAGATATCCCCTTTAGGAGTCTATTTTAAGGTTTCTACATAAAGAAGAATATAATCAACATGCTTACAAGCTGTAACAGTGTCCTTGAAGATTCTATATATTCAGGGACTCAGATAAATAATAGTAAGTAGGTCTCCAGTGAAAGATATCAACTCTGTTAATGTGACAATATGTAAGTTGTTAGTCCTATTAAACAAAAAGAAAACACATTCTATCAGCAAGTGTGCCATATTGATTTATATAAGTTAAAAGTGCTAAAACATATTTTCATTAATTATGTAGTTAATTGGAACTTTAAGAGAAAGTACATTGAATAATTGCCTAGTTTCCTGAAAGCATTGAAGTTAGAAACAAATTACTCAGGGAGGGAATTGTGTGGTTATGCTTGCATTAGACATCTTGTCCCAGCAGCATTATAAACATCAAGAAATACCATTTTTTTCATGCTAGTGTTACCTAGATGAGACATCTGACAAGCAAAGTCTTCATGTTAAAATATTCAAACTCCCCAGACACCTTAGGCTTTCAACAATCTTAATCTGCTTGCTGGGTTTCAAAAGAGTTTCAATAAATCAGAAAAGCCATGGTGTGGGGCGGGGGGAGCTGCCTTTTCCTTATACACTAAACAAACAAGAATCATATTACTGCAACGCTGAAGAGGATTAGTAATTATGCCACCCAATCTTTTTTTTTTTTATTGTTTGAGCACCATTTTTATTCTCAAGTGAAATAAGTTTGAAAATTCTTATCTCAGTATTGAAATGAACCATATTGCTACACAAATAAGTCAGCTTTATATTCGTTTTGATTTAATGCACATGAAAGCATTCTGGAAAGAGTTTGATTTGGTTACATTAGAGATTAAAGCTGATACTTTTCCTTTGATACAATTTAGAGAATAAGAGAGCTTTCAGTAATATTTATATAACACTGTGTTATCTTTCAGCTGATACATCATCACCTATACTCTAATCCAAGTTAACATCACCTTTTGCTTGGATTAACAAAATGGCTTTAAATCAGTCTTCCACAAATTTCCTCTAATCAATTTTTTATCCATAGGTATTTTTATAAAATACAAGTATAACTATGTCACTCTTTTCTATGAAACCACCAATAGCTTCGCATTGCTATCATAACTGAATTATTTAAATCCGCCTTTATCATCTATATAATATAGCTGTAAAAACCCTCTTTTTGCTATTTGAATTATCATATTTTGTCAGTGTGAATCTACCTTTTGCATATACTATTTCCTGTGTTTGGACAAGACTCCCCTCTAATTCACCCATCATCACTTTCTATTCACTCCCTAAAACCTCAGTTTAAATGTCCCACGATCAAGCGTTTCCTTACCTTTGAGACCTGCAATTTCTCAATTATGTGATTAAAGTCATCGATACTCCTTTTTTATAATAATTATGATGAAATAATGAACTGTATATTTAGTTGGTCATGTCCATGAAGTTTGATAAAATTTAACTTCTATGAGGCAAGATCTATCCTAGTTTTGTTTATCACTAGACCATCACCACCGTCCCTAGAACAAAGCTCAAAAAATGTTTTTTAACATACATATTAACTATTCATAAAGCCAACCTACATAAATGGCAATGTCAGAAAATAAACTACTGTACTCAACTAACTTGCAGTTACCATTTTTAGTGTTCCCAAAGAGCTCTGGTACAGACTAGTTAGGAGGTCCATGATATATAATTACTAGTGTTCAAGATATATGCCTTTCACTCACACTAACGTACAAAAAAATAGTACTTGAATAGAATAAGCAAGAGTAACATCAATAAAAGAATAACCTTGAATCTTCTTTAATTTTTTTTGTTTGTTTTGTTTTTTTGTTTTTTGGAATTGGAGTCTCACTCCATCACCCAGACTGGAGTGCAGTAGCCGTTCCTGGCCACCGCAGCCTCCACCTGCTGGGCTCCAGCGATCCTTCCGCTTCAGCCTTCCAAGTAGCTGAAACTACAGGTGCGCGCTACCACACCTGGCTGATTTTTGATTTATTGTAAAGATAAGGTCTCACCAAGTTGCCCAGGCGGGTCTCAAACTGGCGGGCTCAGGCAATCTATTCACCTCAGCCTCCCAAAGCGTGGGATTACAAGCTGAGCCATTGAGCATGGCCTTCTTTAATTTTATAAAGGTAAGTAATAAAAAATAATCAGAACCTTATTAGTTATAAGTAACTTGCAATACATCTCATAATGTTATGATTTAGCAACAGAAAAGTAGATTATAAATGATATGAAATAGCAGATGAAATACTTTTCCAAAATGTTTTATAAAAATCATTTTAGACATTTTAGCACATTTATGTTTTGCCCAAATTCTTAATTGCTGTGAGGTAAGAAGACCAGATATAGATGCCAATATTGTAATTAACCTGCAAGTTACATCAACTGAATTTTGTGCATAAATTTTGGAAGGTGGGGAATAATGTTTGCCTTTTCTAGGAACCCTTAAATCTGCTAACACATAAGTGAGAAAGTGCCGCAGCCCACATGGCTGTCTTGAGGGGTCCTGAGAGAGAACAGCAAGAGATTAAGAAAGACACAGACACAAAGACATAAAGAAAAGCCGGGGCCAGGTGGGACACTTTCCTCTGATGGAGGAGAAGTGATCCTGAACTAGCACAGCATGTTTATTTTATAATCAAGCACAAGGGAAGTTGGAAGGGATTCAAGGTCTGTGAGGGAGCCACAACGGAATTATGTTGTTACCTAAAAGGCGAGCTTGTTCTGCGGTTATCTTCTTGTTGCTAAGGCTTTACTGGAGCTAAGACTTTATCTGTACTATGTGTATCCGGATGTGGGGGCATCTGAGACACCGTTTTGTGTAGCAGACTGCATCTCTCACAGCCTGCCTTTGGCTAGAATGCAGAACTTCCAAGCGAGACCATTACCTACGAGCTTGGGGTACTCAAGGCCTGCTACAGTGACAGGGTTCGTTTGCTCCCCACATCACATCTGCTCCCAACAAGAAATTAGGAGGAAAGAACGTTAAAATATAATGAAGATCCTAACAAGACACATTTGTTTAAAAAAAAATTCAGGGCAGCAAGTAAACTACTTGAAGTATTTCAACCAAAGAGGAATTTAATACAGTGGTCTGGATGTTACAAAATTGTTGGAAATGAGAAAATATCTTGGAACAAATCGCATGAGCATACAGATCTGACTGAACAGAGTCACTACTTGAGAATGCCATTAAAGGCATGAGTACGTAGGCACAGCATTATATCTTCAATCCAAGAAATAAAGAACATATATTAGTTTGCCACTGATACTGCATAACCACCAAAACCAATGCCAGAGAATGAACAATTGAAGGCTGTTGCAGAAAAAAAAACCCTCAAATTTTCACAACTTTGCTTACTAGCAGAAAGAGCCGAAAGGGTCAGAAAGATAGACTCAGTGTTTCCTCTGCTGTCTTAATTGCAAAGCAAAAATATATAAATGAAGAGCATGTCCTAAAAATTTTATTCACTGCTATCTGACATTTATCTTTTTTAATTGCCATTACTGCATTATTATCAGTATATTTTTAAAAATTGTACCAGTACTTAAAACTTCTACCATTAATAAAGGTATATTATACCCTAGGATGCAAACACACACACACACACACACACACACACACACAATACATATATTATTTTAATTACTGTCCAACTTTATTTATTCCTCATGTCAACTAGTGATTATAACCAATGTATTAATTTCATATAAGAGATAAGAAAGCAGAGACAACAAACAGTGAAATAATTTTCCTGATGACACACACAGAGATTCAAATCTAAGCCAATATGCTTCTTTTTAATTTTTTTTTTTTTTT
>NW_007255464.1:65623-87809 GCF_000164805.1 Carlito syrichta
TTTTTTTTGAGTTGGACTCTCACTCTGTCACCCAGACTGGAGTGCAGTGGCCACTCCTGGCCACTGCAGCCTCGACCTGCTGGGCTCCAGTGATCCTTCTGCCTCAGCCTTCCGAGTAGCCGGAATTACAGGTGTGCGCTACCACGCCCGGCTGATTTTTTGATTTATAGTAGAGATGAGGTCTCGCTGCCCAGGCACATCTCGAACCCGCGGGCTCAGGCAATCCACTTACCTCAGCCTCCCAATGGTGCGGGATTACAGGCTGAGCCACCGAGCCCAGCACCAATATGCTTCTATTAGGCGAAACTAGCAAAGCCTTAAGACACAGAGTTGATTGGCATCTGAAAACATTATTTATATCTAATATTACTAATATGTCATGAAAGAAAATTGAGTCTGTTGAAACAAATAAAAAGAGATATCACTTAAGACCCTTATGTATATAATAATACTTAATCACTAATTTTTTCTAAAACTTTTCTAGCAGTTGACACAAAAACGAAAGGCTGTTAGGTTATGGAGGGCACAAGTTAACCTCATAAAATTTACTGTCATTTGAAAACTAACAATATAGGCTACAAAACTAAAATATACTTATTGTAAAGGTAAAGCCAGAATAAAATTTAATGCATAAATATCTAAAACGAGTAATGAAAAAATTAAAAGTTCCATATAATAAGTGTTATTTAAAAATACTATGATCTACATATAGGCAATTTAAGTAGAAAATAACATGTTTCACTCTACAAAAGCATTTATTATAAAGTTTCAGAGACAATGGGAAAACAAAATAGAAATTAGTCCCAATTATTTTACTTAACAAATATTTATTAATATATATAGTATCCCAGACATTGTCTTAAACACAGGAGATAAAAGATGAACAAAAGTAGACATCGCCCCACCTTCACAAAGTGTTCAAATTAGTAAAACAGTAATACATTAATTAAACTATCACAACATAAATAGAAAATTAAAATTATGGTGACTGTATAAGGTACACAATGAAGTGAGGACATATAGCAGACACAACGTGCTCTGTGGATTTAAGCATGATTTACTTAAAGATAAATATTTAGTCAATAATTGACTCAGTGAAGACTTGGGGAAGCAGAAAAGAAATACCTTGTAAGGAAAATAATAAGTAGAAGATAGTGGTGGTCAAAAATTATGCATGTTTCCCAAGTATATTTTATACTTAAAATATAAAATATTAAATAATAAATTCACGACAGACTCTTAAAAGCAAAATTAACAATATGATGAATTATTCTTTCTTTCTTTGTATGATATAGTTTCACAGTTGAAGAATGGTGGGTGATTAGAAACACACACATAATTGTACATACCCATATAAATGATAATGCGCTTACACGCATGTGTAAAAATGAATGCAATCATAAGTCAAAATATGAATGTGAGTAAAATGTTGTCATTATTGTCCTATGCTTTCAGATTTCTGAGAAAATTCAATAGTCGCATTTGTTAGATATTATTTCAAAGTTCAAGACGTTTGGAGGGAAAAAAATAATAACCCTGCAATCCTAGAGAAAACAATAGCTCTGACAAGTGACTAGAAAAGATTTTAACCATAGTTAAATTTTATTTCTGTTGTTTGTCTCTCTTTTTTCTCTCTCTTGTTCACTATGCAAAAATAATTTATCAATTAGATGTGTAGTTTAAAATTAATGTAGTTAACTAGATAACTCAAGATATGCATTTATAGGTATATTATATGTATATATACCTATAAATGCATATACATATGTTTAAAATATACGTAAGTGCACATACATACAGAAGGTGCCAAAAATGTATACACAGTTTAAGAGATGTTATCTGTGTATTACTTGAATTAAATTATGGTAGCAATGAGAAATCTGGTTTGCTCAACCATGTTTCTGCCATTTTCTTTGACTGTCCTACCTGTCACATGGTGAAGCTAGCATTCATTTGATTAATGCCATCTTTTGAGCAAATGTCCTAATTAAAATATGTATACATGTGTTGACACCTCCTGTGTGTGTGTGCGTGTGAATACTTTTTTTCTTTTTGATTCAATGCCTTACTTTGTCATTCAGGCTAAAATGCAGTGGCACAATCAGAGCTCACCGCAGCCTCAAATTCCTGGGCTCGAGTATTCTTTCTGCTTTAGCCTCCCAAGTAGTAGGGACTACAGGCATAAGCCACCACACCAGGCTAATTTTTGTATTTTTTGTAAAGATGAGGTCTTGCTATGTTAACCAGGCTGCTCTTAAACTCCTGGACTCAAGTGATCCTCCTGCCTCGGGCTCCCAAAGT
Organism: Carlito syrichta; assembly: GCF_000164805.1. Taxonomy (NCBI): domain Eukaryota; kingdom Metazoa; phylum Chordata; class Mammalia; order Primates; family Tarsiidae; genus Carlito; species Carlito syrichta. The sequence goes on from NW_007255464.1 coordinate 67,925, forward strand.
GCTAGGATTACAGACTTGATCCACCATGCCCAGCTACAGCAAAATATCTGTAAAATATCTTTTTACTAAAAAACTTCTTGAGCAATACCTCGTGTGATAAATTTGGTCTCCTAATAAGTATTGATACTAAATGTTTTTATGAATATTTTATGTTGCATATGAAGTAATAAGCAAAATTTCAGCTTGTAAATGTCAAATTACTAATTATTATATCAATATTTTATATGTTCCTATAAATTTCTGCCCCTTCTCACAGCCCTGGTTTAAGAATTCCAAGCTTGTTCATAAGACTATGCAATTTTCAATTTTATAAACTTCTACTTTTCCAGTGAACAGTTGCTATAGAAAAAAAAAGCTGCAATATAAATTTTGCAACGTGAGGCGCGTGCATAATTTTTGACCACCACTAACTTCTTGAGCAAATAAATTTTTTTATCTCAGTTACAGTTTCCCATCTGAAAAATAAACATTCTAAAATTAAGCTTCAGAGTTGTTTTGAAAATAAAACTTTAAATCGTCTGTCATTCTTGAAGTGGTTACTAAATTTGCCACAATAGATGCAATAGGGTGGAAAGAGATTAGACTAGGGATAATATGATTTTGGTTTAAGTCCTAGCAAAAATAATTATGCTATTTGATTCTTGTATATGGTACTTACCTTCTGAGAGCCTCTTTTCTTATTTATAAAATGGAAAAAAATTAAACCTGCCCTGCATTTCTGTGAACATCAAATGAAATAACAAATGAGAAAAAGAAGCAAAATTAAGCTGATGTGGTCAATATTTTTTATATGAGGCCCTATGAAAGCTCCTCTTATGGTGTTGGGTGGGTGTGGCTTTACCGAGATGTCTAAAAGAGAATAGGTAGACTGGAACTTCTCATTCACACTTCAAACACCAAGAGGAAAAGAAATCGCTTCCACTAATTCCGACTCTATCACTTACAGCTTCCCAGGATTCACCTCTGTGGGATGGGGAGAGGAAGTGGCATTTAAAGAAATCCATGTTGGATTTTGCATTGAGATCAGTTTTTACTGATAATTCCACTGATGAACGAGTATTACATTTATGTGCTACTTTGTTATTAGATCCTGGTGTTATCTACTGAAAACAAGAAAATTTTCCTTCCATCAACGGGATGATAATAATTATTTTTCAAATTTTATTTTTATCTAATTTTATAGGCGTTGGAATTAATGTAAATGTCTTTTACTTCTGAAAACAAAAGACACAAGCACATTTGATAAATTGCCTAAAAGAGTAAAGTCTTAAGTTTATATTATTTGTGTACACCACTTTTTGAATAATGTTTACTATCAGTGTGGAAAATTACAGGGGGACATTGTGAAGAAAACAAATGAGATCAACTGCATTGTTCTAAATTGTTCCATTTAAATAAACATAATTCTCCTATTTAAAAATTATTTTTCATGTACCCATAGATATAGCACAAGTTTAAACGACAATAGCATAACTCTTTGCTGCATCTTATTTCACAGTACTACTTTAATACATTCACAACTGTGTATTTATGCGCGCATATCACACATAATATCAAATACATTCATTGGCAGTAAATGTGATGAAAGTTACTGGCAACACTGGTATAACTACATTTTAAAAGAAATCAGAAGATTAACAATTAAATGTCAGAAATATGGCAGAAATTTCAAATATGCCAGACATTTCAATTTAGTAAAAAGATAAAATATGCTTGAAATATGCCAGAAATTTCAGTTTTGTGTTAAAAAGACTCATGAAGAAAAAAAGAAAGAGGAAGACAGAAATTCAGAAGGCAAGAGATTTAACTGAAAAAGAAATTATGTATTTATCTCTGACTCCGTCGCATGTGCTAAAAATCCCTGTTGTGCATACTTTAGACATTGAGATTTTTAATATTCAGGAAACCTAAATGGAAATAGATACACATGATCAAATGTAAAAATAGGAGATTTATGAAAAGAAAATCCTCCAGTGACTCAACACTGGTTCACATTTTGCCCTTGATCAAAATGAATGAACGTCAGTTTTCCCAGGCATTATAATCGATTAATCCTAGATCAATTGCAGCAAGATGCAGAATGCATGAAGATGTCATTTCAGATGGCATCAGTGTAATTATTAGAAAAGTGTCCTTTCAGATAAATGGTTTATGATAGCCATTACCCCATGCTTTGCTAGTACAAGTTTTAAACAATAATATATCATTAAATATGAGGGGAGAAGCAGAAGACTGAAAAATTGAACTCGGGGGTTTGAAATAAATTTCATATCTGTCATAGCTAATACAGGAAAAATCAAATAAAATATGCTTACACTGTAAGAGAATTCAAATAAATTATTTTAACTATTTGTTTATATTACTCATATATACCCTTGTGAATTTGATTTCTTTCCATAAAATTTCAAGCCTCATTTTTAAAGTTGTAGGTAAAATATAATGCCTGCTTTTAACTGGATAATATTTATCTCTTTTTACTAAAAATCTGTTTATCAGACAGTATTACTAAGAGTATGATTCATCAAAAATAAGTTTTATTTACACATAACATCACTAATAATCTATCATCTCATACACTGAAAAAGGTGCAAAACAGTTTAGCTAGTGCCATGATGCTTTCAGTGAAAATCTTAGTATTTTTCTTTCTTTTTTAAAATTATAAAATATTACAAAGACAAAAAAAAAGTTTATAACAAAAACTCATATAAGTGCCAAGTTTTAACACAAGTGACTATGCTGTCATATTTACTTCATACTTTTAAAAAGCAAAACATTATGTATAAATTAGAAATTCTAGAGATTGACTTTGGGCATGATGACATGAGTAGCTCCACTGATCGATCGGCTCCCCAGGAAAACTGATGGAAATAAATATGCTTTTTTATTTTTTAAATTTTTTAAATCCAACCATTGATAGCCTCTGGAAAGGATTCCAGGAACACAAGCAAATTGGGAAACATCTACTCAAGAAAATCTATATAAATTGATAAGAAAGATGAGAATATAGTACTTGAACTTATACTATTCCCTCCCTCCTTTCCAGCTCAGCAAAGCCTAGATACCACTCCAGACTGCAGGAGCTAGAAATACATGGCCTCTCACCTGCTTTTTCCCTTACCCCAGCTCCCAGTGAAGGATTTTCTTCTTGAGGAGCAAGACCAGCATTTCTCAACCAGATGCTGGTGCTGCAGTTAAGTGCCAGAAGATTGTAATAAAGAAAAGTTGAGGCCGGGCTCGGTGGCTCAGCCTGTAATCCCGCGCTTTGGGAGGCCGAGGTAAGTGCATTGCCTGAGCCCGCGGGTTCGAGACCCGCCAAGGCAACTTGGCGAGCCCTCATCTCCACAATAAATCAAAACTCAGCCAGGCGTGGTAGTGCGCACCCGTAGTTCCGGCTACTCGGAAGGCTGAGGCAGAGGGATCGCCGGAGTCCAGCAGGTCGAGGCTGCGGTGGCCGGAGCTGCCACTGCACTCCAGTCTGGGTGACAGAGTGAGACTCCAACTCAAAAAAAAAAACAAAAAGAAAAGTTGAAATGACTGTACTAATACCAAACAAACATCTTAAAACAGAAAAAGTTACTAGAATTAAAAAACAATTTACCATGATTAAAAGATCAATTCATTAGGAAGATATGACAATGACAAATACCAGTGCCCCTTGACTTACATGAGGCTATGCTCGAATAAATCCATTGTAACTGAAAAAATTATAAATTGGAATGCGTTTAATACCTCATAAATTCATCATAAAGCTGAAAAATCATAAATTAAACCATTGTAAGTTGTGAACTGTATCTGTATATCTGTAGCTATTAACAACATAGAAGATACATAGTAAGCATGCCATGTGGTAATGACATAGATACACAGAGTAATGGACAAGATTAGAGACTCAGATACAGTATTTGAACAGATATTTGTACAAAGTTGCAAAGGCAATTTAGTTGAGAAAACATAGTCTTTCCAAAAATGTTAAAGAACTACTAAAAATGCAAATGCGAAGTTATAAATTTTAAATTAACTTTGATCCATACCTTGCATAATATACAATAATTAACTCAAAATGGATGATAGACCCAAATGTAAATTGCAAAGCTTCAATATTTCTTGACTTTGGATTAAGCAAAGATTTTTGGGATAAAACCAAAGAACAATTTTTAAAGTAAAATGATAAGTTAGAGCTCATTAATATAAAAAAGCTATGTTCTTCAAAAAGCATTGTTAAGAGACTAAAAAGGCAAATCATATACCGGAAGATAATATTTGTAAAAAATATATTTCTTGTATTTATAAAGTATATATACATACCAAGAAGGCTTAAATCAAGACAATCTAAAGATCTCTCCAAAATCAATGATAAAGGGACAAACAACCAAATATAAAATAGACAAATGATTTGAACAACATATTTGTTTCCATATGAACTTCTTTATTGTCATTTCCAGGTCTGAGAAGAATAACGTTGGTAATTTAATAGATGAGCACGGACTATTTTCATTTGTTTGTGTCATCTTTGATTTCCTTGAGCAGTGTTTTGTAGTTTTATTTGTAAATGTCTTTCACTTCTTTGGTTAGGAAAATGCCAACATTGTGGCTATTATGAATGATTTTGTGCTTTTTATTTGGTTCTCTGCCTGTTAGTTGTTGGAGTATAAAAATGCAACTGTCTTTTATACATGGTTTTGTACCCTTAGACATTACCAACGTCCTTTCATTGTAAAGAGGTTTTTGACATATTCCCTTGGGTTTTCCAGGTATAGGATCATATCATCAGCAAAGAGGGATAGCCTAACTTCCTCTTTTCTTATTTGCACACCCCTGATTTCCTTCTCTTGTCTGATTTCTCTAGGTAGGACTTCCAACACTGTGTTGAACAGGAGGGGTGAGAGTGGGCAGCCTTGTCTTGTTCTGATTTTCAGGATAAAATGCCACGGGAGGGAAGGAGGGAGTGTGCAGATAACATCACCAAGGGCACCCGATCCTAAACCAGTTGAAGTGAAGACCAATGGGAGGCCCAAATTTCACCTGCAGGTAGATCACTTATGTACCTAATAGTGACTCGCATCCCACTGCTTTAAAATAAAATATTTCTAAAAACAACACTTTTAAAGTTAACATACACAGACGCTAAATGAATACACAAAAAAGTGCTCCTCATTAGTCATTAGGAAAATGCAAATTAAAACTACTGAGATACCACCACATATCTCTTAGAAAGGTTAAATTAAAAGACCAATCATGCCAAATTCTGGCAATGATATAGAAGAATGGGAACTTTCACATACTGCTGGTAGGAAGTAAAATGGTACAATGGCTTTAGAAAAACTTTATTTCAGTTTAATTTGATCTTTTGTGTTTCTGATTGTATTGATTGAAGCCATCAAGAGAGCAGGGAGACAATTCACAGAATGGGAAAAAAATATTTGCCAAATGTATTTCTGACAAAGGCCTAACATCCAAGATCTACAAGGAACTCAAATATGCCAAAAGAAAATAAGCAAGCAGCTCCACTAAAAAGCAGAAGAAGACATGAATAGGCACTTCTCAAAAGAAGATATATGGGCAGGCAATAGACATATGAAAAAGTGCTCAGCCTCACTAATCATCAGTGAACTGCAAATCAAAACCACATTGCGATACCACCTAACCCCAGTAAGAATGACCAGGATTAATGAAACAAAAAACAACTGATGCTGACGAGGATGTGGAGAAAAGGGAACATTTCTACACTGCTGGTGAGAATGCAAAGTAGTTCAGTCTCTATGGAAAACAGTGTGACAATTTCTAAAAGAACTAGAAATTGGCCTTCCATATCACCCAGCAATCTACTTACTGGAAATTTACCTGGAGGAACTCAAATATATCTACAAAAAAAGATACCTGCACATGCATGTTTATTGCAGCACCATTCACAATAGCAAAAACATGGAATCAACTGTGCTTCGCATCGAAACTGGACTGGATTTTTTTAAATGTGGTACATATACACAATGAAATATTACATAGCCGTAAAGGACAAACAGGGACTCTGAAGCAACTTTGATAGATTTAGAGTCTATAATACTCAGTGATTTGTCACAGAAACCAAGAACTGAGTACCGCATGTTCTCACTCTAAAGCAGACCCTGAACATTCACCATAATGCTGTAAAAAAAGGATTGGCAGTAGCGGAATACTGCCAGGGAAGAGGGAGGTACACAACATCAATAAGGGTACCTGATCTCAATCCAGGGGAAGTAGGGACCAACGTGAGGATCCATACTTTACCTGTATGATGACAACTTGTATTACTAATCCTGAATTGTACCCTACATCTTTAAAATAAATAAATAAATTTTTAAAAACTTCTCACACACTTTGTATATCATTACCATATAAAATAGCGTCTGCATGCAATTTAATGTTTTGAAAAAGAGAAGCAGAACAAAATATATGTAACTATTATGTATCAATTGAAATTTAAAATTTTTTAAAACAAAAAAAGGAAACCTTTTTGCAGCCTCATAGTAAGTTAAAAATATACCTACTAACTGATCTGGCCATTTTATTTGTATATATACATTTATACAACTTTGTTGTAACCAAACCTTTGAACAATGGGATTTTCCATTATCAGATGAATGATACATAAATTGAGCTATACAGAAACAAAATATTTCTCAGTAACAGTTATTAATGATCTGCTGATATGCATAACAACATGAATGTACCTCAAAATAAGTGTCTTGAGCAAGAAAAATATGTGCCAAATATATAACATGGTTCTTACATAAAACTCTTGATAGGGTGAAATGATCAATAGTGACAGAAAGTACTTATTGCTTATGGTTTGGAGTAGGGAGGAATGAATTACAAAGAGGCACCAGGAAAGTTTGAGTGTGATGTAAACATTTAGTACCTTGATTATGATTATGGTTTCACGGGTATATACATAAATCTTACCAAATTTTAAATATGCAAAATTTAGTATGTGCCAAATATACCTCAGCAAAGCATTTTTTAGGAAAGAAAAAATACTTTAAAAATCAATGTCTAAAGATGGCTTGCAAAAAAAAAAAAAGACATCCACACAAGTCTGTTGTTTCTGGAATAAGATTGGGGGAAAATTGATAATTGAAAAATAAATGTATTCCAGGCCCTAGCTTGTAGACCAAATTGTTGCCAGAGCTATGACCTTTGAAAGCTTCAATTACTTATTAGTAACTGAATTTTACCTCTGAGTTTCTTTACAGAAGTTGCCCAAGAACTCATAACAATTTCTGAGTAAAAGGTCAGAATGTTCTGCCATGTAATATGGCTTTTCATTATTTCCTTATAAACTATGACATTTTCAAAATGTCAGCATTGAAGAAAATTTAAGTGTTCTTTCATTCTTTCTTCTTGATACACACTATGAAATATATCATATAGAATAAGTATCTATTGCGATATGTATTAGTGATGATAAATAATGGTAGTATGGAGGATTTTTTAAAAATTTCTTAGAGAATTTAAAGTCATATTGAAGTACCTTTCTAAGTTACCTAAAAGTATAGATTGCATGGATATTATCAACCATGTTTTCCACATTAAAATATCTTCCAGTCGGGCTCGATGGTTTGGCCGGTAATCCCAAGCCTTGGGAGGCTGAGGTGAGTGGATTGCCTGAGCCTGCGGGTTCGAGACCTGCATGGGCAACTTGGTGAGACCTCATCTCTACAATAAACCAAAAAATTAGCCAGATGTGGTAGCGCACACCTGTAGTTCCAGCTATTCGGAAGGCTGAGGTGCAAGGATCCAATAGAGTATATTAAAAACTTGCAGTTTTCTACTAAATTAAAGACATTTTATTTTTTTAAAGAAACTCTTTAAAAGCATTACAGTGTTGCCACTGCATATGTTATTGATATCAATTTTCTTCATTTTGAAACTATTTATGAAATTCACTGATTATTATGTAGCTCTAGACGCCACAAAGAAAACTAATTGGAAGATATTTTATTTTATTTTTATTTTTTATTTTATTTTTTTGAGTTGGAGTCTCACTCTGTCGCCCAGACTGGAGTGCAGTGGCCACTCCCAGCCACCAAAGCCTCGCCCGCTGGGCTCCGGCGATCCTTCCACCTCAGCCTTCCAAGTAGCCAGAATTATAGGCACGCCCAGCTGATTTTTTGATTTATTGTAGAGATGAGGTCTCGCTGCCCAGGCGGGTCTCGAACCCGCGGGCTCAGGCAATCCACTCACCTCAGCCTCCCAAAGGCGCGGGGTTACAGGCTGAGCCACAGAGCCTGGCTTCTATTGATTTTTAATTGTTATTCTGATCTTCATTTAGTCCAAGATTTAAAAGGCAATTTCTTTTAATCGACTGCATATATACTCCAAAGACAACCTGTATAAATATACTACATACTTTTTCATTGAAACTGACATTTATATTTTCCAAGATCTCTGGCTTCCATTAAGCTATAATTTAATATTTGCTACATTATATTCTATTGGGTTTAAATTATTAATATTTAACACTGGATTTTTGGAAGTGTGTATTGAAAAACAAAATCATACCTTACTATTTTGAACAGCATTTTCTTGCTGTTGAGAATATGGTTGAATTCGAGAAAATGTTCCACAGTTGTCATTTATTTCCCATAGGATCAGACCAATGGAAAGTACTTCGTGAAAATACTCATCAGATAGACACCTATTTTCAGGGGGACAATAAACCTAACTAGATTTTTCAAAAAGTTGTAGTTAAAGTTTTTTCTTCTGTAGTAATTTTTCTAATTGAAACAATTGCTGTGATTAAGTGTCTACTGAATAAGCAGCATCTAAACAATGAACTATTATCGCTGCTGATTTTTTTATTATAAAAGGAGATGAGGCTATCCTTATCAATATGTTCATCATAATCTTTGTAATTATATATAAAAGCTAGCATCCTTATCTCCACATTGCATATATACAATGATATACATAAACTACATAATGGAAAAATATATATATTACAAGACATTAATGGAAGGTAATCAAACTTTGGCATTGATTAACCACTCATCAGCAGAGTTGACTCCACTGGTTCTGATTTCTACCATATGAAGAAACCAGTGAAAGATTTTTGCTGTAAACTTCTATAAAACTGGACGATTTTGAGACAATAAAAGTTATGATGCAGTAGTATAACTTTTTTTAGAAAGGAAAACAATTGTAAAACTGTTTATGGACTGGATTCCTGCCTGAGGACACTTTTTAACTGCACAGTTGAAGGAGACTAAGTTCAAACAAAGCAATAGTCTTACTATGCTGAGGGTTCAAGTTCATTTCAGGTCTAAAAGGGACAAAGCTGGGTATAGGAAGGACAGCAGACATTTGCATGGGGATCCTCCGTGAACACTTAAGTAAAAGCTGGACTGTAATGTGCAAAACAAGACTCCATGAGAACTACTTGATAACAGCTACTGTACCCCTGGAAGCCAGAGAAAGGTATGAGAATTTTCTTAGTAGGGGGATATATTGGAGTTCTGGTTCAGTTAGAATTGAGAGACTCTGGTGAAACTTGAAACACCAAACTTAAAGAATAAAGTAAGGATCATTCCTTATTACTACGGACAAAATTAAGTTAGATTTGTCCTAATAAAGAATAAAATTAAGCCTGACAGGATCAAGAGGATTCTTTAGTCATTCAACCACCTGCCATAAAAAAATCACCATATCCTTTAAAGAAAAACAGCATGATTCTATAAATGTCATTTATGACGTCCAGCATACAACAAAAGTTTACATTCCACGTAAAAAAACATAAAAATTTGGCCTATCATCAAGAAAAAAAGCATTGAAAAGAAACAGACACCAAGGTGAACAAGAAGTTGGAATCAGCATGAACAAGGATTTTTTTTTTAAGTGGTTACAACAATGTTTAAGGACATGCAAGGCAAAAATAGAACAGGTGAACAAATAGAAAATTAGGAGACAGAGAAATGAGAAGTTATGAAGTAATGGATGGAAATTCTACAACTGAAAAGCACATGATCTGAGATTCAAAGTACACTGGATTGAAATAGGAGTATAAATTGTACCCCACGTCTTTAAAATAAAATATTTTTAAAAATAGGAGCTTAAAAACCTGCAAAAGAAAAGATCAATGAACTCAAAGACAATTTAATAAACATTATTAGTCTAAAAAATAGAAATAAAATATTGAAAAATTTAACAAATCTCCCAGATACTTAAGGCAAATTATCTAGTTGTGGTAAAATATATGACAAAAACACAAAAAGAGAAAAAGATAACTCTATTAAATTTCTTTAAGTTACATTTTAAATGAAGTCATATACACAATAAAAATTTACGTAGATTCTAACAAGTTGAGGCTACATGTTGTAATCTTTTGAAAAGCAAACAAACAAAAAAATGGATATGTAGCTATAAAGCATATAGAAGAAATAAAATGGAATAATTTTAAAGTGCTTTATTAACTCTAAAGAAAGCAGGAATAAAATAAAACCAACAAAATAAGAGAGATAAAATAGAAAGCAAATAGCAAAATAATAGACATATATCCAATCACATCGTTAATTACATTAAATAAAAATGAACTAAGTACTCCAGTTAAAAGGGAATGACTGCTAGACTGGATGTAAAAAATCAGCACCCAACTATTTATGCCATAGAAATGAATTTTATAATAAAAGCACAGATTAGTTGAAAATAAAAGAATGAAAAAATACCATCTTAATAGTAAGAATGAGAAGATTTGTATGGCTATATCAAGATCAAAACTTTAAAGCAAGAATTATTAGCAGGACAAAGAGGAACATTTCATAATTATAAAAGTATTATTTATCTGGAAAATTGAGTAATCACATATATGTATCTAACAGAACTGCATAATACATGGAGAAAATCTGACAAAACTAAAGGGAAAATAAACAAATTCACAATCATAGTAAGACATTTTAATATCTCTTAGTAGTTAACACAAGAAAATAGAAAAATAGTAAGCATATAAATCTGAGTAACATAATTTGAGCTAATTTATATTTACAAAATGTTATATCCAAAAAGAGAACTGAACAGTTCTTTTTCTAAAATCAAATTTGTCAATAAAGGCCTTGACAACTTGAATCTCAAATAGTTGATGGTAAATTATATCAAACATTTGAAGAAGAAATAATATCAATATTATAGATGCAATTCAGATGCATTTGTTCTGTTTAGTGAGTCACAACTTCCTCCCATTCATTTCTTCATATATTTCTTTATAACTTCTTTTAGATTTAAGAGAAAAAAATCACAAAATATTAACACAGTGATAAAAACATGCATCTGTGGCAGAAACTGTCTAGTTATTTACCAACATTTATTTTATCTTGATATTCTGTTAAATTTTATTACCCAGCCTCCTTACAAAATTTGGCATGATTATTATCACCAAGGGAATGAGAATAAAATTAGTGCATGTGACCTCTAGACCAAGGTGCTTGAGAGCATGCATACTTTTACCACTGTCTGAATCTCACTTGCCTACTAGGCAGATTCAGAGAATACAGTCCTTGAAACATAGTGTGGACATAGGTACAAGGAAGCTGGATCCATGACACCTGCATAAAGCAGCCCTAACTAAAATGCCCCTACTACAATGTGTATACTAATGGCCTGTGACGTGAGTGAAAAATAAGTCTTAATTATGGTAAGCCACTGAGATTTGAGATTTGATTTTACATAAAAACACATTCAAACTTTTCCTCCTCATTCCAAACATTGTAGCTAGATATTTAAGAGATACAATATTTTATAATTTTTAAATTACTCTAAATTTATGACCTTCACTTACTTAGATAAATCTTTGACTGCAGTTTCTCTTCATTCTACTTGTATTTCTCTTAAAGCAGCCTACATTACTTGGCGTTGGTAAAGTCACAGAAATTTCTCTTTTATTTTTCTGAGACTATATGATAGCTAGTCACAAAATCACTAATATCTTCCCTTTCTTAGAGATGTTTTTCTTTGCACAGATTGAACCTCCATTGAATTTTTCAGTATGTCATTGTATAGAAATTATTACTCTTAGAAGAAGAAGGTTAATTCCAAACATGGATTAGTTGGAAGTACATAATTTTATTTTATTTTATTTTAGTTAGAGTCTCATTCTGTCACCCAAGCTGGAGTGCAGTGGCACACTCATGGCCACCGCGGCCTCAACCTGCTGGGCTCAGGTGATCCTTCCACCTCAGCCTTCCAAGTAGTTGGAACTAGACTCATGCGCCACCATGCCCCGCTAATTTTTGATTTATTGCAGAGATGAGGTCTCGCCAAGTTGCCCAGGGTGATCTCAAACCCATAGGCTCAGGCAATCCTCTCACCTTGGTCTCCCAAAGTGCTGGAATTATAGGCATGAGCCACACCGTGCCTGGCCCAGAAGAACATAATTTTTAAATGATGGTAGACATGCGTTGTTCAGGCGATTTATGTTCATTAAGAGATAAATAAATAATCAAGTAAATATTGTAGGAGAAAACAATGATCCCGAGTTCTGAGCAATAACTCATAATTTTAGCTTTGCTATAAAAGTTACTTTCTTAGGCACATCTTCTTAACATAGGAGTCTAATTTTTCTCACTCCATGATAGCAGGTAGTAGACAACATTTATTGAGATCCAGTGCTAGGTAACAAATTATCCCAAAAACTTAGAACAAGAAACATCATCTTACAGCTTCAATGGAGCTGGAACCCAGGCCTCATGGCATAGGTTTGCTGGAGAGAAAACCAGCTGCTATGTAGAGGAATCCTTGCCTGAATTTTTTTCCCCCTATCTTTTCTATAAATCAAATTGTTCCACTGCTGGGGAAAGGGACAAAACTGTCATCCTTAGGCCATCAATGAAAGTTCACTATGTCTAAGAAATGAAAAGAAGAAAAAAACAAATCTACTCTCAGAACTGGGACAGGAATACATGTTGGATCTAGATCCACTAACTGGAGGTAAAGCAGTGTTATTGAAAAATCCCCACCAGTAATACTGGAACTTAATCAGAATCCTTTCTGCCAAGATCACCAGCTAACAAATTATCTGCTGCAGGGAGCGTCACAAGAACGTGAAGAGATAATCTTTCTGGGACGAAGCACAAAGTAAATATCTAAAGCTGAGAATAACATAGACATTGAGGAAAGTACACTGGCAAACTTTTTCTCACCCTATAAATAAGGTAACACCAGGGGTATCCGAGATCTATGGTACACTAAGGATGACGTGTGTATACAAAACCTGTGGAGAAGAGGTGCTTAACAATTAAGCCAAATAAAGAGTGATTAGTACAAATTAAGTCAGGAAAGACACTTGAAGATATATTTGATCTCTGAGATATGGATGAAATTAGAAAAAAAAATTAACTGTAAACAGCCAACCACAACCAACATTACAAAAAGAGAGATATAATAGAATCACAGAAAAGGCATTAGTGATAGCCTTGAATATTATGATGATAAACATGTTCTGAAAGCTCTGTAAGCTTATCTACCAAAAATATGAGAGGCAGATGGGGGTTTACGATTAACTTGGCATGCAGTTTTATTATCTGAAAAGAACTTTGAGTATTTATCAATGAGGCAGCTATAAAACCTTCAGCAAAATCCTAGGCAGAGGGCTTTGATAACTGCAATATTAAAAACTGAACCCACATGACAACTCCCGAATTTTACTAGTCTATTTTTCCCAAGAAGTAATCCAAGATTTTTATGGTAGGCAGATAGTCATTTTCCCACAAAACAGCACATTCACTTACAGAGAAACAAAATAAATGAAATAACACTTATTTTAGTTTTATCAGCACAGTTTCTTACCTTGTGAAGTATTGATTCATAACATAATACCACAATTCTACAGTAATTTTAATTGAAATCAATATTATATAGTGGTTTAATTTTAGTCTTATAACTCCTCTAAAATGAGGAAATTATGATACTGTTTTCTACTATCTCCACTAAATAATTGTGGAAAGTGTTAGCTACATGAATTAATTAACTTACCCAAAGTCTAGTCATTGGAAGTGAGCATAGATATTAGAACCCAAGAATTCTGAAACTATTTCTCTTAAAATGAAGTACACATTTGGGGTATACAAATGCTAATGTTTCTATCTCTTCGCTTTATCCTTCTCTCTCTCTCTCTCTCTCTCTCTCTCACACACACACACACACACACACACACACACACACACACACACAATTATTTTTGAAACTATCTGAAGGCAAGTTGCAGATATCATGCTTCTTTTCCCCTAAATATTTCATTGTGTATTTTTTTTAATTTTAGATTTAGGGGCACACATGCATACTCATTACATGGACATGTTGGGTAGTGGTGGAGATTGAGTCTCAGGTGGCCCATTACCAAGATAGTGAAAATCGTGCCCTGTAGGAGTTTCTGAACTCTAATTCCCTTCCTACTTTCCCCCTATTGGTGTTCCCAGTGTCTATTATTTTCATCTTTGTCACTGTTTGACTTCTATATATGAGTGAGAACATGGGGTATTTGGTTTTTTGTTTCTGCGTCAGTTTACTTGGGAGGATGATCTCCAGTTCCATTCATGTTACTGCAAATGACATGATTTCATTCTTTTTTATGCTGCATAGTATTCCATGGTGTATATTTACCATATTTTCATTATTCACTGATTGGTTGATGGGCAATTAGGTTGATTCCACATCTTTGCAATTTTGAATTGTGCTGTGATGAACAATCAGGTGTGGGTGTCTTTTTTATATCTTGGCCTCTGTTCCTTAGGGTAGATACCTAATAATGAGATAGCTGAATCAAATGGTAAATCTACTTTTAGTGTATTTAAGTCATCTTCATACTGCTATACATAGATGTACTAATCTACACTTTCATCAACATATTATATGTGTTTCTTTTCTCTGTATCTGTGCCAGCATCTATTTATTTATTTTTAATAATGGCCATTCCGATTGATGTAAGATGGCATCTCATTGTGGTTTTGATTTTCATTTCTCTAATTATAAGTGATGCTGAGCATTTTTTCATACGTTTGTTGACCACTTATATATCTTTTTTGAAAAGATGTCTGTTTATGTCATTTGCTCACTTTTTAATGGAATTGTTTGTTTGTTTTTCTGATTCGTTTGAGTTCTTTGTAAATTCTGGATATTAGTCCTTTGTCAGAACGCATCATTTGCAAATATCTTCTCCCATTCTGTAAGTTGCCTATTTGCTCTGCTGATAATTTCTTTGACTGTACAGAGCATTTTTGTTTAATTAAGTCCCAATATTTATTTTTTTTTTAGTGCATTTGCATCTGAGGTTTTAGTCATAAATGATTGTCTTAGGCAATGTTCATAAGAGGTTTTCCTGTTTGGTTTCCTTCTAGAATTTTTATTGTTTCAGGTCTGACATTTTAGTCTCTAATCCATCTTGAGTTAATTCTTGTATATATGGATGGATAGGGATCAAGTTTCATTTTTCTGCATGTAGCTATTCTATTTTTCCAGCACCACTTATTGAATAGGTTGTCCTTTCCTCAGTGTATGTTTTTGTCTGCTTTGTCAAGGATCAGTTGATTGTAGGTTTACCTTTGTAAGTTCTTTGATGCTCTTGTCTCACTTCTTTTAAATTCATATCCTACGCATTGACTTTGCATAGTTATATGTTCTGGGAATGACCTTTCGGCAATGAATCTTCTGGGAGTTCTTTGGGCTTCTTATCCCTGGATGTTTTCATCTCTGGCAAGGACAGATAAGTTTTTCTCTATTATTCTCTCAAACAGGTTTTCCAAACATGTTGCTTTCTCTTTTTCCTCAGGAATGCCCATGATTCTTAAGTTTGGATGTTTTACATAATCCCAAATTTCTTGGAGACTTTGTTCTGCTCTCTTGATTCTTTTTCTTTACTGTTGTCTGCTTGGGTTAATACAAAGGCCTTGTCTTCAAGTTCTAAAATACTTTCTTCTGCTTGTTCTAGACTATTGTTAAAATTTTCCATTGCATTTTGTTCTTCCCTAAGTGCTCCTTTCATTTTCAGAATGTCAGCTTGGTTTTCTTTAAAATGTCTATTTCTTTGGATAATTTTTCATCCATGTTCCAAATATTCTTTTTTTAGTTATTTATGTAGGTTTTCACTTTCTCCTGAAGTTCATTGACCAATTTTATCATTGAACTCTTGAATTCTATGTCTGAAATTTCAAAAATTTTGTTTTGGCTTGAGTTCATTGCTGAAGAGTCAGTTTGGTTTTGGGGTGGTAATGGAGAACTTTGATTTTTTCATATTGTCAGAATTATTTTTCTGGTTCTTGTGCATTTGGGTAGACTATTTCTTCTTATTTGAGCTTGGCAGGTGGGCTCATATAGGCACTATAACCTTGGTTACATATAACCTTGGTTATATATAGCCTTAGTATAGTGAGTTTCTCAATTCCCAAATGTGACAGTTCAATGCTGTCGCTGTGTACTTGCACTGGCTCATGATGTCCTGAATGACTAGAGTTGCTTTGAAAGTGTTTTTAGCTGATGTTTGGGGTCAGGCCTTCCCCAAAGTGGAAGTATTTTAGCCAGTGTGGTTGGCTGTACTGTTGACCTCTAGCCAGAAGTTAGCACTTAGAGAAGAAAGGCTACAATGGTGTGGTGAGGTTTCTTCTTGACAAGTGTTGCTCCAAGAAAATGCCCAGCCAGCTAAGGCTGATGGAGAGTCTCTAAGGATTTCCCAAGTTTTCTGTCTGTTTTGAGTCTTCTGGGATACTGCAAGGGAAAAGAGCAGAAGCACCTCACACATTTACACTCTTAGCTGCCCCAGTGGGGATTAGGAGGGAGTTTAGGCCATTGGGGTAATGTTGGTGTGCAGAGCAGGCACAGAAGAGTTCATAAGGGGAGTGAGAGGTTGCTATTGGATCCTGTAGACTCCCACCTTGGCCTCAGGCAATCTGTGATCTGAACATCAAGATGCAGCTGGCCTCAGAGTCTTAGGTGTTCTCAAGCAACTCACCTAGCCAGAAACTCTGCAGCTGGGGAGTTTGTCCTTGGAGTCCATTCCCTTCCAAGATACCTGGAAAACAGTAGTTCCACCCTGCAAGAATTGAGTTTCTGATAAATAGGGGTTGGTGTTGCTCAAGACATTTTTTCTGCACCACTCCATGGCAGAGCACAGCTACGGGTCAAGCAGTTTTCTTTGTGTGACTGGGGTCCCGCAAGGTTCAGAGAGCACCACAAGTTCACAGCAGGAACACAACACTCTCAAATTCCCATCACTCACCTTCCCCAATGTGTCCAATGCCAACCCAAGTTGGCGGAGTTTTTTCTTCTTCTTTGCTTTAAGTGGTTATTATCACTCTCTGGAGGTCATGGAGATATGTTGCAGGATCCGTTTCTCTCTGGTTGCTGAAGAAATACTATGTTGGTTTAGTCTCTGGGAGAAATTCACTCTATTGCCTCATGTTGGCCATCTTGACCCAATATCTTCCAAAATACATATTTTGTCACTAATTAAAAAAAGAAACACATTTACTTACATAAAATTCTATTTCATGCCTATGCCCAACATATTTACAGATACCAAAATATTTTACCCTTATGAAATACACATACTCCAAAAAAATTATGTACAAGGAGGGAATGAAAAAAAAAGGAAAGAAAGAAATTATTTTTTGAATGGTGTGACAGTTGTAGTGCAGACTTCCCCTGCTAGGTAGAGATGTTCTAGGAACCCATCAACATTAATTCACCAGCTAACACTGTTGTGAGACTGCATTTGACTTCAGTGAATTTTTTTTGGAGATTCTTTCAATGCATTTGTCCACTTTGTGATAGGTGATTTACAAACAAATCTGTTTATACCATATTGAGTGTTCAGCAGTTTTTGACCAAATACATCATGACCCCTTGCCCACCCTCAGTATTCATTGAATCTTCCCCAAGAGACTTATTTTTTGTTTCTTCAGATGAAAAAATCCTCAGGGAAACATTTTGCTGATGCAGAAAAGGTGAAAAAAAATGGCAGATACACAAAAATACATAAAAATTAATGAGTTCAGAAACTATTTTGAGCAGTGGAAAAGGCATGGTAATAAGTATATTGCAGGAGCACCAACTTTCATAAAGCAGCTTCTAGACAAACTAAAAAAGATATCAACTCCAACACCATCATAGCTGGGAACTTCAATACCCCACTCACAACCCTAGACAGATCATCAAGACAAAAAATCAGTAATGAGATCCGAAACCTCAATGGGACTCTTGATCAAATGGACTTAATTGATACCTACAGAACACTCCATCCAAAGACCACAGAATGTACATTCTACTCATCACCACATGGAACGCACTCTACGATCAACCACATACGTGGCCATAAATCAAGTATAAGCAAATTTAAAAGGACAAAAATTTTACCATGTACAATCTAAGACCACAGTGGAATAAAAATAGACATTGACACCAGCAAGGTCCCCCAAAACCCACAGAGACATGGACACTAAACAGCATGATGCTAAACAACTCCTGGGTCAACAATGAAATCAAAACAGAGAATAAAAGCTACCTGGAAACAAATGAAAATGAAGGAACATCTTACCAAAATCTCTGGGACGCCATGAAAGCTGTAGTAAGAGGGGAATTTATATCCCTACAAATGCACATGAAGAAAATGGAAGGATCACAAATTAATAGCCTAACAAGCCATGTAAGAAGCTGGAAGAGCAAGACCACCAAAATCCTAATTTCAGCAGAAGAATCCAGATCACCAAAATAAAAGCCCAAATCCAGGGCATAGAAGACAAAAAGATAATACAAAAAGTCAATGAAACAAAAAGCTGGTTCTTCAAAAGGGTAAACAAGATCAAGGGTCCCCTAGCTAGACTGACCAAGAAAAAGAGAGAAAAAGCCCAAATAAACCCAATCAGAAACACAAAAGATGAAGTCACATTTGACCCTGAAGAAATACAAAAGATCATTAGAGACTACTATGTACACTTGTATGGAAATAAACTTGAAAACCTTAAGGAAATGGAGGACTTTCTGACATCACACAACCAGCCTAGGTTGAAACAAGAAGAAATTGAGACCCTAAATAGACCAATAACAATCAAGGAAATTGACTTCATAATAAGAAAACTACCTAAAAAAAAAAAGCCCAGGTCCAAATGGCTTTCCAGCAGAATTCTACAAGACATTTAAGGAGGAGATATACCAATCCTACTGAAGATATTCAAGGCGATTGAGAAAGATGGAATTCTCCCCAAATCATTTTATGAAGCTAACATCACATTGATACCAAAGCCAGGTAAAGACCCAACAAACAAAGAGAACTACAGGCCTATATCTTTGATGAACATAGATGCTAAAATTCTCAACAAGATCCGAGCAAACCGGATTCAATAACACATCTCAAAAATCATCCATTGTGACCAAGTAGGTTTCATCCCTGGGATGCAAGGCTGGTTCAACATCTGTAAAACCATAAATGTAATTAAATACATCAACAGATGTGAAAACAAGAACCATATAATCTAATGATTATATCATTAGATGCAGAAAAGGCTTTTGATAAAATCCAGCACCCCTTCTTGATAAAAACCCTTGAACATCTAGGCATACAGGAAACATACCTCAAAATAGTAAAAGCCATCTACAAGAAATCCACAGCCAGCATACTCCTAAATGGACAAAATTGGAAACATTTCCCCTGAAAACTGGAACAAGACAAGGATGTCCACTCTCACCCCTCCTGTTCAACATAGTATTGGAAGTCCTGGGTAGAGCAATCAGGCAAGAGAAGATAATCAGGGTTATCCAAACATGAAAAGAGGAAGTCAAGTTATCTCTTTTAGCAGATGACATGATCATGTACTTTGAAAACCCAAGAGAATCTGTCAAAAACCTCCTTACACTGATAAAGGACTTTGGCAAAGTC
>NW_007255464.1:87873-111250 GCF_000164805.1 Carlito syrichta
ATCAAAGATGACACAAACAAGTGGGAAAATATCCCATGCTCATGGATTGGAAGAATCAACATTTTGAAGATGTCCATCTTACCTAAGGCAATCTACAGACTTAATGCAATACCCATCCAATTACCAGCAACATTCTTCTCAGACCTAGAAAAAACAATATAGGAATTCATATGGAAACACAAACGACCAAGAATAGCCAAAACAATTCTCAGCAAAAAAAAAAAAAAAAAAAAAAAAAAAACAAAGCAGGCAGTATCACGTTACCAGATTTCAAACTTTACTATAAAGCTACAATAATCAAAACAGCTTGGTATTGGTACAAAAACAGGCATATAGACCAATGGAATCGAATTGAGATTCCAGAAGCTAAACCTCAATTTCTCAACCAACTCATCTTCAACAAAGCCTCCACCACCTACCACTGGGGAGAGGAGAACCTATTCAGTAAATGGTGCTGGGAAAACTGACTGACCACATGCAGAAGACTCAGACAAGACCCCTATCTGTCTCCATACACAAAAATTAACTCTAAATGGATCAGAGACCTAAATGTAAAACCTCAAATCACAGGAACTTTAGAAAATGCAGAACATACCCTCATGGAAATTGGAACTGGCATCCAATTCCTGAACAAAACCCGAAACTCACAGGCCATAAGAGATAAGAAAGACAAATGGGACCTCATTAAACTGACAAGCTTCAGCAAAGCCAAAGAAACTATCAAGAGAGCAGGGAGACAGCCCACAGACTGGGAAAAAAGTATTTGTCAACTCCAGGTCTGACAAAGGCTTAACATCTTGGATCTACAAGGAACTCAAACGTGCTGAAAAGAAAAACCAAACAACCCCATTATAAAGTGGGCAAAAGATATGAACAGACACTTCTCAAAAGAAGACATCCGAGCAGCCAACAGACACATGAAGAAATGTTCAACCTCACTAATCATCAAGGAGATGCAAATCAAAACTACACTGAGATACCACCTAACTCCAGTCAGAAAGGCAATTATCAATAACAAAAAATAACGGTTACTGGAGAGGGTGTGACGAAAAGAGAACACTCCTACACTGTTGGTGGGAGTGCAAACTGGTGCAACCTCTGTGGAAAACAGCGTGACGATTCCTAAAAGTTCTAAATATCAACCTTCCATATGACCCTGCAATCCCCCTACTGGGAGTATACCCTGAAGAACCCAAATCACTCTACCAAAAAGATACCTGCACACGTATGTTTATCGCAGCATTGTTCACAATAGCAAGAACCTGGAAGCAACCATACTGTCCATTAGAAGAGGACTGGATTAAAAAAATGTGGTACATATACACAATGGGATACTTCACAGCCATAAAAAAGAACAAAATCATGAACTTTGCAGCAACCTGGATGGAACTAGAGTCTAAAATACTGAGTAACCTCTCACAGAAACAAAGATCTGAGTATCACATGTTCTCACTCATATAGCGGACGTTGAACATCCACCGTAATACTATAAAGAAAAGGACTGACAGTGGTGGGAAACTGTGGGGGGAAGGGGAAGGAGGTGGGATTAATGGTAGTCAATATCTGTCTGGGGACAGGGAGACACTCCTTATCAACAAGGGTGCCTGAATGAAGCATATTTGTATACCTAAGCCTTAACTGTACTCCACAATATCAAAATAAAAACTATTGATTTTTTTTTAAAAATAAGTATATTGCATCAAGCAGAGAGTAGTTTGAAGGTGACAGAAGTGTAAATATGTAAGAATCAAAACAAAATATTTTTATTTTAAAAAAATCTGTGTTTTGGGCAACCTCCCTTGTGTGTGTGTGTGTGTGTGTGTGTGTGTGTGTTTGTGTGTGTGTGCGCACGCACGCGCGCACTCATATATATGTATATATATGTACACATATATACATATAAAGAGACATATGTATAGCACATGTGTGTATATATTTTCATATATATTCATCATATATTTCTAAGCATTTATGTGTAGTGAATAATTCAGTGTATATATGACAAATACGAATTATTTTAATATTGTTCTTTAGGAAACTAAGTGAAAGTTCAAAATTTAATGTCAAATTAAAACTAAGATTATGCCAATACTGAATCTTCTGATTCATAATAATCTAATCTAAGTATCATCCAATTTTTCTTGGGGCCAAGAAATGTTGATTTATGTATAATACAAATAATAGACTATGACTAAGAATAAGGCATCAGGATCAGGTCTGTGATAGTCTTGCCAAAAAGGCATTGGTTTAATTTGATCTTAAGGAAAAAACAGACACATGCAAACAAAGAGATCAGTTACAAAGTGGCCTTTAATCGTCAAAAAAAAAATCAAGTCATGGAAGCAAAGGAAAAACTCCTGCTGAAGTAAAGTGACTCCAGAGAATCAAAATTAAATGTAATCTTGGTGTAGACTGGATTCTGAATCAGAGAATTTTTTTCTCTTTTTATAAAATAAACTATTGGAACAATCACAAAATTTATATCCCTAAAATTAGGCATTACAAATTATGTATTAATATTGCACTAATATTACTTTTATGATTGCTAAAATTAAACTGAGGTTATAGAAAATAATTACCGGCTTTTAGTAAATACACATGAAATTATTTAGAGATATGACATTAGGTCTGCAACATTACAGAAAAAATACACACACATGCACACATGCAAGCATACACCTGAAGAGAGAAGAGGAAGAAAGAAAAAAAATAAAGCAAATAGGGTGACATGTTAATGTTGGGGAAATGTTAGTGATTTATATACTTTGTATTCTTAATGTTCTTTGCATTACTCTGCAACTTTGAAGTAATTCTCAGTTTTTTCCTGAAGAAAATGTTTTAAGAGATTGTAAATTATTATTCATTTTTCATTATGCTCAAATTTTAATTTTCTAAAACCAAGAAAAAAATGAAACGAGAAAATACTATGCCAACCAGTGAAAAGTAGTTCTACTACTTCCTGCTTTTTTGGCAAGACTATCACAGACCTGACCCTAAATGAATGCTTAGCAGTTAGAAAGTGTAAATATTGATCACTGTAGAGAAGAAATAACATAGGATTTGATTGAAAGTGATTCATAAGTAATAGCCTTGATTTGTTTGCATTTAGTCTTTAAATACTACTTTAAAAATTTCTGTAAGTATTAATGGCTATATGATAGTGTATTGTTAGTTGTAATCAGACTTAATTTCAAGTTAGATAAATTTTGCAAATTACCAAATACCTACTAGCTGAATGTAGTATCACTGTAAAATTTGTTAAATCATGTATCTTGTCCCTTCAGATACATAATGAAATATTTAGTATTTTTTAAATTGGTTTCTTCTATAGGTAGGAGTAAATACTTTCTTTTTTGAACTTCTTTAAAATGAGCCCCTTAATAAATGGATAATATTCTGTGACTGGTATATATAATAGCAGTGTGGGGGAGAAGGGTCCTCAGCAACCCTTAATTTCTTGAAAACGCTAGGCAGTCTCTTATTCTTAGAATATTTTATTACCCTCAATTTCAATTCTGTTTTATTCACTTCTTTACACTCCATTAATATTTTATTTATATTTCTAATATAAGCTATTTCATCCCAGCATAAATCATCAGTATTTTTTCTGTATGTTAACAGCTTAAAGACAGGTACTGTTTCCTATTCTATGAATTCCCAAGCTAGTGCAATGCCTGTCAACATAGTATATGTTCATTAGTGATGTGGCATGCCACTGAAAAACAACATGGATTTTCCTGTTGAATTCCTGTGTGAACTTACACAAATTATTTGCCCTCTTTTGAGATTGTTTCTTAATATGTAAAGTGAGAAGCATAATTTTTATTTCACTGAGTAACATTAAATGTACATTAATTTAGCATATTATAAAACCAGGTTGTTCTCAGTGTGCAGTTAAAAACTTTCTAGAAATGATGCTGAATTTCATGAATCTTAAAAGTTCATAGAATACAAAGTGGAATATAAAATATAAAAAACACAGTGAAAAACAAAATGAGTTTATCCTTTCTACAAAACATCTAGATTTAGATTTTAATTATAATTAATTAGTATTAACTATAATTATATTTATATTTTAATTATAATTAATTAGTATTAACTATAATTAATATTAATTATGAATTAATGAAGTATTTCCATCCATTTCTTTGAGACATATTTATTAAGCATTTGCAGAAAGTAGTATGGCATGAAAAAATAAAAAATTCAAACAGCTACTGTATTCGGTTCCTACTCCAAACAGAAAGATGTTCAATGTCTTGGCACAGAATTATTAAGCAAAAAAATAGCCACTAGTTAACAATTGAATGGATAGTCATTCTCTTTCTCTATTTTAATAAAACTCTAAATTGTTTCCTAGGGACAAATTGCAACCTAAAAATAAAGACTACTTTTTCTGGCTTCAAGTGGACCCATAGGATTTCACAGAAAAAAAAAAAAATCCCAAGAAAAACGACTTCATGTTTTTAAAATGTTTTAAGCATATACAGAAACAAGACAATGTGGGTAAATAGAGAAATCATGAGCAGCTGAATCAAATCACTAACATATTAGGTGTTTATAATTATTGTGTTCTTATTAAAGGTAAATAATATGCTTAAGGAAATAAAATAGAATATTGAAAATAATGGTTGGAACAAGCAATGTGCTATATATTTCAAAAGGAAATAATGAGAGCAATGCAAACTTACACAGGGAGAGAGGCAATAAAGTATAAAGCTGACCCTTGAATAATGAAGGAGTAAGAGAATGGACCCACCTTCCATGAGGTCAAAAATCCAAGTGTGAATTTTGACTCCCCAAAAACTTAACTACAAATAACTTATTGACCAGAAACCTTACTGATAACATAAACAGTCCATGAACACTATTCAATGTTATATTGTATACTATAATCTTACAATAAAATAAGCTAGACTGAAATATTAAGAAAATCAAAAAAATAAAAAATTAATTATTCGTTAAGTGAAAGTGAATAATCATAAAGGTCCTCTTCCTCAAGGTCTTCACACTGAGTAAGCTAAAGGAGAGGAGAAAGAGCAGGTGTTGTCTTTCTCAGTGGTGGCAGACGTGGATGAGGTGGAAGAGGCAGAAGGGGAGGCGAAAGAGGCAGGTGCACTGGTGTCACTTAATGAAAATACATCATTTTCAATTCTCTAAAATTGTTTCTATGTGATACCAATCCTCTTTCATGTTTTTGTTGCATTGTTCATATTGCAGAAGAGTTCAAGTCATAAAAGAAGTCCAGTGCAATCTTGAATAACTGGAATCCTTCTGCCAGTTTGTCAATTTGTTTGCTAGCACTGCTTCTACAACCTCTTATTTCTCATTATCTGGCACTGGCTTAGAAACACTGATTTCCATGAAGTCATCTTCTGTTGATGTCTTTGGTATCGTGTCTATTACCTCTTAAATGTCCCCATATATTGAAACACTTCACCTTTTTGCCATATTCATAATCCCTTTCATGATTTCCTTGACAGTTTCTGTCACACATCCTGAAAAAGCATGCGCAATATCTGAATAAAATTTACTCCAGTAGGAGTTTATTACTTAGAGTTTGATGACGTTCACTGCTTTTTCTATAACAATGGCATCTTCAGTGGTGTAACCCTTACTGGACATTCTTCTACAGAGGTACTCTTCCATAGCATTGACCACCCTTTTCAGAGAATACCATGTGTAGAACTTCCTGTGACCTTCTGACCTAGAGGCTGAATTAGAGATGTGTTTGGGGGCCAGTCGGCCACTTTGACCCTGACCTCATGGGCTCCTGGATGACAAGGAGTATTGTCCAATAAAAAAATCTTTAAAAGGCAGTGCTTTGATGTCAAGGTATTTCCTGACTTTAGAGACAAAGTATCAATGGAACCAATCTTGAGAAAGAGTGCTCCTCCAGGACTTGTAGAACCAAAAGACTGGTAGCTGATGTTTATCTTTTCCCCTTCAATACTCAAGGACTAGCAGCTTTATAGATAAGGGCAGTTCTCATCACAAACCTGACTGCATTTGAACAAAATTGTGTAGTTAACCTATAACTCTTCCTGCCTTAAATCCTGGTGCTGGCTTCTCTTCCTTTGTGGCTTTTTCCCCAGAACAGGGCACTGTTGTTTGCATTAATAACCTATTCTGGCAGATATCCTTTCTCCTCAATGATTTTTTTTTAGTGGCATTTGGGAACTCATCTGCTGCCTCTTGGTTGGCAGAAAGAGCTTTTCCTGTCATCTTGACGTCTTTTAAGCCAAACCTTTTCTAAAATTATCAAATTATCCTTGTTAGCATTAAATTCTTCAACTTTGCATCCTTCAACTTCCTTTTGCTTTAAGTTGTCTTGAAATGACTTCACTTTTTCATAAAGAGTCTGAGTCTATAGGCATGCCTTTCTTATTAGC
This sequence comes from Carlito syrichta, assembly GCF_000164805.1. Lineage (NCBI taxonomy): Eukaryota > Metazoa > Chordata > Mammalia > Primates > Tarsiidae > Carlito > Carlito syrichta. The sequence goes on from NW_007255464.1 coordinate 94,266, forward strand.
AATCCAGCACCCACATAAAAGCTGCATTTTCAATATGACATCAAAAGATATTTCAGGGAAAGTGCAAGATTTTTGTACCTGCTGACATAGCTGCAGCAAGAATTTCATGAATTCCCTTTTCTGTTTTTTACAATGGTCTTTATGTTGGATTCATTTATCTTGATATTGTGAGTAACTGCAACTGTAGCCGTCAATCTATAGTACATATCAAGCAATTCAGTTTGTTCTTGTTATATCATGACTTTCCTATGCTTCTTGGAAGCACTTCCAGCATCATTAGTGGCACCTTGTATGGGTCTTACGAAGTAATTCAAAGATTATGTGTGTTAAACATTCTGTTTCTGATGCAAAAGGAGAACTGCCTTTGAGAGCTTGTGAGTACTCTACTGTACAGAGGAAATGATGATGTCATTTGCTCGTCAATTAGCTCCTCCATACTCCTCTCCCTAGTTCCCTTGCATATAGCTTACTTAGTTAAAAGGGAAAACATGCTCTACTAATAATAAATCAGAGAATACTTTTAGTTCTAAAGAAGGAATTTTTACATATTGTGACCCAGCTGTTCTACCATTTTGCTGTTGTTTTCATATAGATTGTATTTGTAAAGTTTTCTTATGTTGTAAATCTTCTCACTTATTTGTTATGCCGGCCTGTTTTGTACTTCTTAGTGTTGCATCTTTCAGACATGTTTGCTGCCTAATGTGCTTATTTTTAAAGATGATACGTGAGATGAAAGAGAAGAATTTTAAATTCAAGATGAGAAATAATTTTGGTAATCTTAGTAATAAAGAATTGCAATCTCAAGTTCTTTTATTGCACAAGAGTAACAGAGGATACAAAATAAGGCCTTGGTGACAAGGAAAAAATATTTATCACTGAATATTACATGAGCTGCAGATAAAAATTGTCCGATTCCATTTTGTGTTGTCTGTGGCAAACAACTAAGATATGCAGCAGTGACTCCAGCAAAGCTCTAAAGACATCTTACTAAAAATTCACAGCATTTGAAAAGTAACGGTGCTGATTATTTTAAACAAGCATTGGAATCTCAACACAGAGTAAAGCTTTCTAAAAAATTAGTCAATGAAAAAGTTCAGAAAACAAGTTATTTTGAAAAAGTTATTGCCAAAAAAACAAAATCACCTAGTAGGTGAGAAAGTATTAATGTCATCATGTAAAATTATAAAAGCAAACACCAGGTTAAAATTTGGTTTAAAAAAATGGAAATGATTCCACTCTCATAAAGTACAGTAAGTTGATATATTAAAAGTATGTCACATGATACTGAAGAGACTTTGTGTAATAAACTGAGAAGCAATAGCTTCTGTAACCAAATTGATGAGTTAACTGATTTTTACAAATAATTGTCACACTGTAGGGGTTTTTTTTGAAGATTTCTAAATGATAGGGAAACCTAAGAAAAATTTTCTGTTGCAAAGAGCTACCTAAAAAAAAAAATGAAAGATCAGGATATACTCAATATTTTGTCTTTATGTCTGAAAACAAAAGTTCTGTCTTGAAGAAACTGTTGATACCACAGTGTTTCATAGTTAGATCAACCTGCATCTTATATATGAACAAAACTGATGGAGAAATGTGCGTATTCTTCAGAAAATGCTAAGGAACAAGAGTACTTTTTATAAGAAACACTCTGGACTAAGTACTTGAAATAGTCAGTTTAACAGAGTATCTGGAATTAATGAACTGAAAAATCTAGCTAGGAAGCAGTACACATGCATAGATCCCATTCAAACAATGGTATAATAACTTGGAAAAAACAATGAGCTGTAGAATTCTTGTGATGACCAATGCAATGACGAATGTTCACTAAGACAGCCAAGAAAGTGAGATAAAAATTGATTTCACTTTCTAAGGACAGATCTTAATTAGGTCAGGGGGAGTGAATAGATTCTTCCAGACATGAGAAATTATATGGGTAAATTTCAGAGATTTGTTTGCCTTTGGTATGTTGGACAGCACATAAGTAGGTGTTTTAATATTTCATTAAATATTCAAGCAAATGTATATTCAGCTCTTATTATGCCCTAGTTATTGTGCTAGGGGCTGTGGATCCAAGAAAAAACCAATAGAGCGGGTTTATGGAAGTGAGTACTGAAGGCAGGAGAAGAAGTAGCTAGGATTCAGTTTTATCACTAAAACATGTTCATTAGGACATTGTCATGATGGGAAAAAAAATGTTAGATAATTGCCTTACAACTCCAAAATGTTAGTTTTCCTAGAGAAAAAGAATATTTCAATAGCCTTAATAATACAAATATTCTTTGCATAGCTATACAAATTAGAAAAAGTTGATGTAATTAGAACGTTATGCTAATGGCATTAGAAAAACATCAGGGACGCTTGAAAGCACTAAGGATATTCTTTTTATGTTCATCTTCCTGAACATATGTTCTAGATATTAAACAATATATGTGTGCATTAAAGGAAACGTCAAAGGAATCTTTGTGGTTTTTTGTAAGTCCAGACATTATGATTTGAGGAAAGCACACCTCATTGACTGCTTTCTTCACTCAGGACTAATGGCCATGACAGATGGCAAATGTTACGATTGAGTCACAATCTCTGAAAGCTCATGTTATTTTTAAATTCAATTTTGAATAGGGAAATGAAACATTTTGTCTTGTACTGTAGATCAGCTTATACAAAATAAGTTCAGTTATATATTTGACTACAGTAGTTTTTCATCATCTGTGGGGGATGTGTTCCAAGCTCCCCAGCGGTTGCTTAAAACTCTGGGTGGCATAGAGCACACTCTTTATTTGTTATATATGCACACCTGTGATAAAGTCCAACTTAATAATGGCAGCCGGGCTCAGTGGCTCAGCCTGTAATCCCGCGCTTTGGGAGGCCGAGGTGAGTGAATTGCCTGAGCCCGCGGGTTCGAGACCCGCCTGGGCAACTTGGCGAGACCTCATCTCTGCAATAAATCAAAAAACTAGCTGTGCGTGGGAGTGTGTGCCTGTGGCTCCAGCTACTCAGAAGGATCGCTGGGGCCCAGCAGATCGAGGCTGCGGTGGCCGGGAGCGGCCACTGCACTCCAGTCTGGGCCACAGAGTGAGACTCCAACTCAAAAAGAATAAAATAAAATGAAATAAAATAATGGGGCATAGTAAGAGATTAGTAACAATAATACAGAATAATTAGAAGCAAATACTGTAATAACAGCTATGAATGGGCTCTCTCTCTCTCTCTCTCTCTCTCTCTCTCTCTCCATCTGTCTCTCCTCTCTCTCAAAATATCTTACTGAACTGCTAATCACCTATCATCAGACTGAAGTTGACCACCGGTAACTAAACTGCACAAAACTGTAAATAGAGACTACTGTGTTCACAATTTTTCCAGGGTGACTTATAACATTTTTCAAATCATTTCCTTAAAACTTGGTAGCTTTATACAAAAGAATATGTTTTGTGTCTGTTTAAGAATAAAATATTTAGATGCCCCTGTAAAGTAAAAATGTGTGGGAATATGAAGAATTAAAAATGCAAATTCTGTTTTTCATCACCTAAAAACATGCTTTATGTTGTAGCAAGTGCCCCAAAATTAGACATATATATTTATGTTTAAATATAAGTTGAAATATTCATTGTAGAACAGAATAAAGCTTAATTATCACTACATTACATTATTTAAGGATGATCCGCCATTGCTCACTGTAGTAAAATTCATCATATATCTTATATCTTAAGGTTTTCAATTAAAAACACAAAAAAGCATAACTTCTTCCCCTCTTCATTTTATTTAAAAAATGTGGGATACAAATCAGGATTAGGTACATAAGTGATCCAAGTACAGGTGATGTTTGGGCCTCCCACTGGTCCTCACCTTCCCTGGTTTAGGATCAGGTATCCTCAGTGCTGTTATGTCTTCCCACTCCTAGCAGTGTCCCGCTGCTACCGATCCCTCCCTTGCAGTAATGTCATTAATGATCAGGACATGTTTATGAGTGCGAACATGTAGTATTCAGTTCTTTGTTTCTGTGGTAGATCACTGAGTATGATAGACTCTAAATCTGTCCAAGTTGCTACAAAGTCCATAATTTTGTCCTTATTAATGACTGCATAATATTCCATCCAGGATTTGTACCACTTTTTTTTTTTATCCAATCCACTTTCAATGACATGGTTGGTTCCACAGTTTTGCAATTGTGAATAGTACTGCAATAAACATGCATGCACAGGAATATTTTTTAAAAAGCATAATTTTATGTAGTGAAAAGTAGACCCATAATGGATTTTGTTTGTTTGTTTGCTGTTTTTGGCAAGCATCACTTCCAGGACTATACTGTTATTCTTTCTCAGCACTTGGTTCTCTTGGAATCTGCCATGTTCCTAAACTGTGACCCAGCCTCCTGACCACAGTGGGTTATTCCAGGGCCAGACTCTGGACCTACTTGTGTTAATAGGTCCTTTTACTGAGAGTTGTAGATCAACAAATTAGAGAGGGAAACCATGTACTCACCTGTGTCAAGTGCGTTATAAAGTTTTACTAGGGGTCTATAAAAAGTGACTTTTTCTTGCCATAATGAGAATGTTAAGCTGTGGCAACAGAATAAATCATGTGTACAATAATTTGTGCCATTACTATAATCAATGTATTAATAAAGTGAATATATGAGAAGAGAGAGAGCATGAGCTAACTGGTTGGCTCACAGGTCTCTGTTCCCATTCCTAGTCCATTCCTTTCCATGCCCAGATTTATCTTTGCTCTTGTATGTATAAAGATATTATAGACATTTCTCTTAACCCTCACAACTCTAAGATATAGCTTTAAAAATACTTATTTTAAAATGTGGAATGATGATTCATAGTGATTATGCAATTTGCCCAAGATAAACCAGCTAGAAAGGAGCAGAATCTGAGCTGACTGGATGCATCAAACGCATTACCTGTTCATGCCACCATTGCAGAGGGAGCAGACTCAGGATACCCGATGTCTTATTCATTATGTGTACAGAGGTCATTGTGACTGTGAAACTACATTTGGACATTCTGGGACTAAAGGTGATATTTTACTTTTAAAAATTCTATATGTTCCTCAGTCAGTATGTATATTCTTCAGCAATTTTTTTAAAAATTGGATTTTACTGTTTCTAGAAATAAAACATATTCATTTTTATTTTAGTTTCTGGTATTTTGTTTTTTGTGTACCTGTTTATTGTTTTTATTTTTTTCTGCTTTTTTAATACCTCTGGTTTCTAAGATATTATGATCCCCAAATTCACATAATCATTAGATTAAAAGTGTGAAGAGCAGCCCAGGAACAGCAATAATGAATTAAATTAAATATATGCACACTTTTCCATGATATTCCCCTTCTGGTTGACGCAGAGGTTCCTGCTGACAGCACGATGGCCCAGTGCACACTGTATGGTTTCTAGAAGTCCATCTCTCTAAAGTCATCAAGATATTTTACTTCTTACAAGATCTCTTTCCTAAGTGCTTTAAATCATCTATTAATCCTTGTAAAACAGAACAAAGGTGATATGTTGACTCAATTTCTAATTGCTCCAAGGAAAATGTAGTAACTTGACCAAAGTCACAAAATAAACATTTTGGCAGAATATAATTTTGACTCAGGTGTGTCTGACACCATAGTCTCTGTTTTTTTTAATCAACTTTTTCTTTTGTTTTAGTAATTTAGATAAGTAATTAATTTTAAAAATAGGATATATGTTCAAACTTCAAAAGAATATACAATGAAAAGTCTGCTTACCATCCTGTGTCCATCAGGAACCACTTTCTCCTCCCTGAAGTTGATCAATATTATCAATTACCATTGCATATTTTCAGAGCTATCCTATACTTATAGGGAAAAAAATACACATGTTCTCTTTCCAATGTCAGTTCACTATTATGCATAGCAAAGCACTCCAAAACTCAGTGACTTAAAACAATATGCATTATAATGGCAAGTCTACAGAACATTAGAATGGTTCTGCTCTGAGCCTCACTAGGCTGTTGTCAAATGAACTCTTGCTCATGCACTTGTGTCAGCTGATGACTTGACCAAGACTGGCTACCTAGAATAGTCTAATTTGCATGTCTGTGATTTGGCAGGCTATCAACTGTGCACAGTGGTGAGTAGGCCTGGGCATGTTCACATGACAGTGGCAGGATTCCAAGAAAGAGAGCGGAAACATGCAAGCCCCCTTGAGGTAAGGGTTCAAAAGTATTACACTTTTCTACCTGTCACATTCTATCAGCCAAAGCAAGCTATCAAAAAGTAGAGAAATAGAATCTTACACCTTTATGAGAAGATGGCAAAGTCATAATGCAATAGGCATGAATTCAGGGAATCGTGAATGATTGGTGCCATCACTATGTTCAATGCATTAATTCCCAAACTATAAAAAGGATGGCATGGTCTACACATTCTTCTGCGCTACTCTCCCTTTGACTGCATTAAATATCATGTAGATAATTTTCTATTGGTTCACAAATAGCATAATGTATTTTATAACTGTATCTATAATTTATGGTATACTACTATCCATTTCATTCTATACCTTTTGTTTAACAAACAATGTTGTCTGTAGCCTTATATAGTAGTAAATTAGTCATTTTGCTGTCAATAAAATGGATTTCTGGAAGCAGGAAAATGTACAAAGCATTTGCAATTTTTTTTTACCATAATTTGTACCTATTTATACTTCTGGCAGAAATGTGATCATTCTGGTTACACATACTCTTGGTCCATACCATTTCATCTAATTTTTTAACTTTACAAACATGATAGGCAAAAAGTAAAATTTCCATTTAACTTAAATAAATAAGTGTGGCTGAACAGTTTTTCATGTATTTAATAACCAACTGTACTTTCATCATAAACATTGAATAGTTATTGTTTAGTTGTTACTTAATAACAGTGAATTTGATTTTTTATTAAAAAAATCTGTGTAGTTTCTCAGCTGTTGAAAATTTTTGTAAAGTTATTTACCTTGATTCATGGATAGTTATTTGGTTTAGACTATGAACCTTTTTTCAAGAAGGAATTATAGTGTTGTAGGAAGACAATTAAAACAGAATAACAAATCATATAATAGTTACGCACAATAGTATATGAGAGCACATGGAAGTTACCTAATCTAAAATTGAGGAAACAGAAAGATGTTACTGAAGATGAATTATGACAGTTAAATAAAACATAACCAGTAAAATAATAAAAGGAAGGCATTCATTAAAATGAGAGGTGCACTTGTTGAGGCTCAAAATCAAGAAAATATACCTTTAAGAAATGTAAATTAAAATACAGAAGTAGTCTTGGGACTAGATTTCCACATCAAATATGAAAGTAGATTTTGTGAGAAATGAGCTGGAGAGACAAACAAAAGTTTAGGAGCCTGGAGTTTATACTAAAGAACCCCTAAAGGATTGTAAGCATCTAAGTGATAGGAAAAGTTAAGTATTTTAGGAAGAAAGCACTGATTCAGCAAAGACTGCAGCAGCACCAAATTGGTGGCTATAATAATGCATGCATAAAATCATGAAAGACTGAATGTGAGGAGCAAATAAAAGGTCAGTAGATGACCATGCAAACCAGACAGGATTTACGTGCAACAAAGAAGTTTAAAAGTCTGTAATTGGCTGGAAGTAGCTTTCAAGGAGAATATGGAACGGCCCCAGATTTGAAGGCATATGGTGTACGTAGTTATATGTAACTGTATATAGGCGCACACAGGAAGTTACTATCTAAACTAACCCAGAATTGAGAAATAGGAAAGTGCCTGGACAGAAGTTTTGAGCACCCTCCAATGTGGAAATCAGTTGTGAAGTAGAATCTTTAGGAATAGAGTTTTTTTATTTATATTTATTTTTTTAATGACGAGAAATTATAGAGAACATTCTGTAAACAGGTTAAGAACTATTTTGCTTATCTTATAGCAAAATTTGCAGAGGTCACATCCAAAAGGCTTTGAGAATAGAGCACAATGGGAGGTTGGGTCCTAAGAAAATAGTCACAGAGCATTTCAAGGATGAAAATTATGGGAGGGAAAAAGGTAAACTGAAGAGAATAACAAAATAATGAGGGGCTAAGAGCAAAGAAGACAAGAAAGTAAATAAGATGAGCTTAATCAGCTTCAAATATTCAGATCAAATTTGACATGAAATTCCAATGGAGATGTAAGCTGAGGCCTCATCAGAAGATAGAAGCTTGGCAAGGCCAGCTGAAAATATGAACTATATTCTGTATGTTAATATTTTCTGATTTTTTTTTTTCCAGAAGCACTGGAAAATGTAAACCACTCTCACCTGAAGACTGTTGTTTCATCATTAATTTCCTTCGCTTCTATTAATAAAGTGTCTAGACCATCTCAAGTAACAACAAAGTTTTAAAAGAATTTGATTTTTCATATATGCAATATTAGACCTGCATTTCCACACTTCTATTGAAATAATATGATATGAACCTTCTGAGCTTTCTATATAATAATATCAGTCAGCATTCAGTTAGGAGAGAAAAATTATACTAGCTATTTTAACAGAAGTAACTTAATGTTTTAAGAAACAGTTCACTTGGTATGAAGTTAGTAACTCAGTAACTGAAAATGCAAAAAAGAGAGGTTAACATAGAGGAAGTAAAAACAGGAAGCAGGTACCACATTTAGATCAGAACAAATGAAAAAAGGCTAGAGTTGTTAATCTTATAATCTTGGAAAAGAAGCCCTGGGGACTGAAATGCAGTCTTCTGAGAAGAGGATGCTGCTCAGCAGGTCCTAGTATCTTTGCATTTGAAGAAAGCACCCCAGAGGACTAGAAATCAAACCTGTGAGTTGGAATGTCGAGGAAGCTGCATTGAGACTAGTCGACAAGTACAGATATTAGAAAAACTGCAAACTGGATTCAGATGCGACCATGAGAAGGTAAAAGAAAAGAAAAAAGAAAAGAGAAAGAAAAGGGAAAAGAAAGGAAGAGAAAAAGAGAAATGGTTGCTGGCATGGTGACTCTCACAGGAACATGAACATGAAGTCAACGACAAGTAAAGTTCCATGAATGAGTCCCGAGGCTCCCAATCTCTCTCTAGCAGCCTCTTTTGATGGAACTGAATAATGAGGCCAGTTTATCCAAAGCATAAATTTGGATTGCAGAACACTAAACCCAATATCGCAAAGCAGAATATAGAAGAGTTGCTTAGTTTTCAGAGACAATAGCTTAACAACCAGCACTGTAAATATTCTTATATAGTGTATGAAATATACCTGAATACCCTGACCCAGAAAGATTTATTATATATAATTTTATATGTGTGCATATGTGTGGTATATAACATAATATAATATATAATTATAAATATATACCATATACATATATAATGTATTTATTACAGACTTCTCAGGGTGTAACTTAAAGCCTTTGTCCTTTGACTATCTTTGGCACGGACTCTTTTTTTCAGTGCTGCACTATTTGTGAATTTATTTTAATTTTGTTTTTCTGGCAATGTTACTTTACCTTTAATAATCAAATTTAATCTTTGAACAAATTTTCTGCTGTCTTACAACAGCTAGAAACTTTACCCATTATAGCAATGAAACTTTATTGGCCTTAGTAAATGAAAAATGCTTAATATCTGGCCTGCAACTCTAACTGAGCATCCTACTTCATTATGAAAGAAAGGAATCAACAAATCTGCCATCTGTCAGCATTTTCCCCAGCTTAGACACTTCTTTCTCCTGGTACTTCACTTGTGACTTGAATACTCATCAGCATGTTTTTCTGGGATGGCAGTATTATGCTTGGCTCCTTTGCCACCAGCATTTGGAAATACATTTGTCAGACTATCTTAAATCAGGAAAATAGTTTTTTAGGTTATTTTTTAAAGTTGTTCCCTGTTCACTTTTCATCAAGCTTGAATAAGTCTTCCTTTTCTGTTTAAATTAAATTTGCATTCACCAATATTGAAATAATATGCAGATATTTATCTGTATATAATAAAGTCATTAGTAGAGCTGCAAAAGAAAATGAATATATATTTAAGTAATTTGGGCACTATTATTTCACAGGAGCATAAACCTTTATAGGCAAAAAGCAGTCTGAATTCTAACAAAATTTTTTTCAAGCAAAAGGAGTAAATCATTAGAAAGAATAGTAAATCATTAGAAAGAATAGTGTTATATTAAAACACATTTCCATTTTCATTTTTATTAGCTAAATCACTCTTGGAGCCTAAGTTACCCAATAAGCTTTTTAATGGAATAACTGACCAATAGAAAAGATTGATTAAAATTTAAAAATATATATTTCAGTCAGTCTAATACTTCATTTTTAAGTATCTGTCCTAACAACAATGCAAATGCAAATATATACTAGTTCACATTATTTTATTTTTAGTTTTTCAAATATCATAGGTAGTAAACATTGGAGGTATATATTCATATAGCCTGAATAGTTTGTATTATTTTTGAGTGATTCACTTTATAAAGCTGGGCACCCACAAAGAAAATTTTTTATAAATCATAAAAATTAAAATTCTATGACAAAAGGATAAGGCAGAAAAAAGGCCTTTGTAATTTGGTTAATTTTGTTGGTCAACTTGATTGACCTAAAGGATGTCAAGTAGCTGATAAAATATCATTTCTGAATGTATCTGTGAGGTTGATTACAGAATATATTAATATTTGAATCAGTATTAGTATCTGACAGGTTGAATAAAGATCTTTCTCACCAACGTGGGTGGGCACCATCCAATCCTTTGAAAGCTTAAAGAAAGCAAAAAATAAAGGAAAAACATACTCATTCTCCTTCTTCTTGAGCTGGGAGAATAATTTTCTCCTGCTCTCGAACATCACAGCCCCGAGTTCTTTAGCCTTCATCCTATAGGACTCTGTTTTTTCAGACCTTTGACCTCAAACTGAGAGCTACACCACAGGTTCCTCTGAAGCTCAGGTCTTCAGTCTCATACCACTGGGTTTCTGGTGTCATCAGTAGGTAGCTTATTACTTCAAATCAGTCATAAAACTGTTTTATGTCTGTAAAGACTATCTTGGCATTTACTAAAAGGCTGATCAATAATTGCACATTGAAAAATGGGTCAGAATTTAGAAAAGTCTTTCTTTTAACCCAAAGTCCTTGTTTACATAGAATACCAAAGGAGAAAGAGGTAAATTCATAATCGTAATGATATGACAATCAAAGGTAATCATTAAAGATAACAAAGGCAGTAGCAAGATCACTCCAAGTCCAACAGACCAATGTGAATAAAACACAAGGACTCAGTGAAGTTCTTGACACAAATTTGAAAAATGAGAAATCTCTTAAAGAGGCAAACTGGTAAAATAACATACACATGAGATGTGATTAGCCATTTGAGAAGCTAAACCTAAAGATTGATTCTACACTAATGAATGAAGAGTTTGAGGGGAAACACAAAGCTTCAGTCAAGGTGACCTGGGTATTATCTCAAAGAAAAAGATAACTATAATGTGAATGTAATAACGCAGAAACCTAGTTTGTTTATTTTGTTCCACTTTATAGGAAAAATAATAAATTCAATTCCAACAAATAAATCCATAAGCTTTTCTCAGAGACCTCAAAAATTATGTATATTTCATATGGAACAATAAGAAGCCCAAAGTGGCTCAGAAAATTGCGGAGAATAAAAGAGAACTCATATTACTGGACATCTTTCTAAATTTGACAGGCATAGACAAAGAAATAGAAAGGCTAATTAAAGTATAAAATAAGTTAATATATGACAGAAATGGTATCAAAAGTAAGTGAGAAAAATTTGGACTAGCCAAATACATATAAATATTTAAATACATTAAATATATGCATAAGTATATTTTAAAATTTTAAATAACCATAAAGAAAAGCTACATTATATTCCCACCTCAAATTATGTTTTAAAAAACCAATATGCAGAACCATCAGGACAGCAAAAAGAAGCCCACAGAATGGGAAAATAATTTGCCAACCATCTATCTGACAAAGGCCTAAAATCCAGGATCTACAAGAAACTCAAATGTGCCAAAGGAAAAAAAAAATAGTCCCACTAAAACTCAGTCAAAGGCATAAATAGACACTTCTCAAAAGAAGAGATACAGGCAGCCAACAGACACATAAAAAAGTGTTCAGCCTCACTAATCATCAGAGAAATGTGAATCAATACCACATAGACGTACCACCTAACCCCAGTAAGAATGGCCATCATCAATAATACAAACAACCACAGACAAACTGGCAAGGATACGAAGAAAAGGGAATGTTTCTACACTGCTGATGGGAATGCAAACTAGTTCAACCTCTATGGAAAACAGTGTGGTGATTTCTAAAAGAACTAGAAGTTGACCTTCCATACAATCAACAATCCCCTAACTTGGAATATATCCAGAAAAGTAAAATAATTCTACACAAAAGATACCTGCATACACATGTTTATTGCAGCATTATTCACAATAGCAAAAACATGGAACCAACCATGCCGCCCATCGAAAGTAAACTGAGTTTTAAAAATGGGATATATATATATATATATATATTCGATAGAACATTATGCAGCCATAAAGAAGAATAAACACATGGACTTCACAGAAACTTGGATGGATTTAGAGTCTATAATACTCAGAGATCTATCACAGAAACAAAGAACTGAGTACCACATGTTCTCACTCGTAAGTAGACCCTGAACATTTACCATAATACTATAAGTGTGTTGACTTATCTAGCTAGCTACCCAGTTAGACAGATAGGGGTACTGCTGGGGTGGTGTTGGGGCCATATAACATCAATAAGGATGCTGATCTCAAACCAGGCAAAGTGGGGACCAAGGCGTGTCCCTAGCATTACCTGTACTATGTCCACTTGTATATCTAATCCTAAATTGTACCCAACATCTTTGAAATAAATATATAGAATAAAAAAGAAAAAGATAAAATATGAAAAAAAGTAAACTATAAAAATAAGCATAGAAGCTGTTTCTAAGACAGCAACATCAAACAGAACTTCTGAGAGTAGTCACAAAAATCATGAACCATGAATGGAAATACTGAAAAATTTGACCATGTATTAATGGACAAATTAATGGTCATATAAAAATTAACCATAGGGACTTCTTGTTTCCAATTCCTCACATAAGGAGCTTAGAAGTCATCATTCTGTCCTAACGAAAAAAAAGAATCAAAACTCCTCTTGGATCTGTGAAACATGCGATCACAGGGCGAACCACTGCCTCCAAAACTGGAGAGACAAGACAGGAGGACACAGAGAATTACAAGTTCCCAGAGCAGAACTTCTGTAGGAACTAATGCTGGGGTAGGAAGACTGGAACTATAAATGACAGGATAGGCATGAAGCAGTCTAAGAGTAGAAAACTCCAGGAGGAAACAATCACAGGGAGGTGCCCCAAACTTTGGTGAGTTTCATCTCCAGGAGCTCAACGAGGTTCTCACAGTAGCTATCAGAGAAAAACCCCTCATGTTTCCAGCAGGGGAGGGGAAAAGAAACCATTCTGAAATCTGATAGAGCATTCTGTTCTAAACAAGGCCTTCCCTCTGGAGAAACTAGCCAACGAGCCTAACAAGCTGCAGTTTTATCAGTACTTAACTGATAAAACTGGACATACCCACTCCATCCCACTTCCCTACTTAAAAAGGGAACGAGGGGTTGGGGGTGGGGAAGGGAAGCTGGGAAACACTAGCGAAGTCCATAGTCCAGAGGCATAGATCACTAAAAATTAACTCAAGAACAAGAATAATTATAATTATCATAATAAAAACTTTAGGTACAAAGACTAGAAGATTGACAGAGGATATTTGCAATGTCTATTATCAGCAAAATGTTCATTTTCAGAATGTATAAATAACTCCTACATTAAGAAAAGAAAATATTAGCCGGGCTCGGTGGCTCAGCCTGTAATCCTGTGCTTTGGGAGGCTGGGGTGAGGAGATTGACTGAACCCGAGGGTTCGAGACCCGCCTGGGCAATTTGGCGAGATCTCATTTCTACAATAAATCAAAAAAATCAGCCGGGCGTGGTAGTGCGTGCCTGAGGTTCCAGCTACCGGGAAGGCTGAGGCAGAAGGATCGCCATAGCCCAGCGGGTCGGGGCTGCGGTGGCCGGGAGTGGCCCCTGCACTCCAGTCTGGGCGACAGAGTGAAATCTAACTCAAAAAAAAAAAAAAAGAAAGAAAGAAAAAAATATATATATTATAATAACTCAGTAGAAAATAATTGCCAAGGTATATAATAATATATCTGAATTGTCAATAAATGTATGGAAAGATTTTCAGCCTTTTTTAGTATAATCAGATAAAGACAGATTGAAACAATATATTTTTTTCACCCAGATTGGTAGAATGTAATTTACTAATATTAAATGTTGTTAAAGATATGGGAAAATAAGGACTCTTGTTTGCTGCTGCAAGTGTAAATTAGTTTGACCATTTTAAAGGACAACTTGATAAATTCAATAAAATTAGATTACATGTACCGCATAGCAATGCCATCAATACATGTATACCCTAAATAAATCTTTTTTTGTCTACACAAGGTTGTTTGTTGTAACACTTTCTAATAATAAAACTAGAAACAATTTAAATATCTCCCATTATGGGAATGGATAAATAAACTATTGCTAATTTGTATTAAAAAATAGTACACTTAATATGAGTGAGTGAAACCTATATATGGTACCCAGATAAATCTCAAAACTAAAACTCTGAAGAACATACTATAAACATCAGAAAGAAACAAACCAATTTCCTCTGAGGAAGGAAGGAGTGGGTGGAGGAATAAGACAATACAGAGGGAGAGAGTTTTAACTGTATCTGGGTTATTTCTTTATCTATTTATTTACTTAGAGAGCTGTGAATCAAATTTGCAAACTATTAACAGATTTTTAATTATGGGATAGATAAAACTGTATTCTTTGATAAACATCAAGAAGTTCCAAAATGGAGCAAAAACATGCTCCTGGACTATTCCAAGATAAAATATATAAACATGGCTTAGTCAAAAGAACATGGGACAAATGGACTTACAGTCAGGAGATCCAGTCTCTAGTGTTTGCTTTGCCTCTAACTTCTGCTGTGACTGGGAAAGTTATGTATTCCCTTGGTAGTTCAAATGATCACTGAGCGTCAGATCTGACACTCTAAGAATCCCAGCTCTGTTCTCTGAAACACAAATGAATCTCCTCACGACAGTTCTTAGAAAAGTAAAATAAAATATGTCTGTTCCTTTATTCAAGAATACAACTCTAAACTTTAAATTTAACTTCCTTTTATTTAATTCTGGAGTTTGTCTTTCAAAGTGATAGTTAAAATGCTACATATTGGATGGTTTTCAATACTTTTAAACTGTCATAAGACTTTACCTAATAGCAGAGTTATGAAAATCAGTCCTAAACAAAAAGAAGGAATTTCATCCTGGAGAATTAAAGCATCTGGGAGAATATTTATTTTTTCTACGAATGCATCTAAACTATGTCCTGTTTTAGATGTATAAAAATATTGGGGGGGCGCCAAAAATGTATACTTATTTTAAGAGACATTTTCTATGTATTACTTTTAGTTTGCCATAATCAGAAGTGTCTGGGAGACGGGGCAAGATGGCGACGGCATAGCTGAACTGGTGAGATTCTCTGAACGGACCAAGACTGCAAACTGCTGAATAGACAGACTGTAAAGCAGAAGGAAAAGTGAACAAAACCAGAAGACCCTCATAAGGAAGAACAGGTCATTGCAGAAGAGAAATAAAAGCAACCCCACCTTCCCTCAAAAACAGAATTGAAGAGGGGGAGGGAAAGGGGTAAAGGGAGAAAAATCTACGGAAATGAAGAAAAACCAAAAGAAGAGTATGGGTCTCTCCCAGACGCCTGGGAGAGCAGACACTGAGAAAATTGACTTTGGAATACAAACAATGCAAAAGTCCCCAGAATGAAGGGTCTCAAAATGCAAATGCAGATATCAAAACAATAATGGAGAGACTAAAAAGAATTGAGGAGACACAAGAAGAAACTAGGAAGGAGCTGATATCTGAGATAACAGTAATAAAGAATACTGTGAATGAAATAAATAACAAATTGATAAGCATGGAAAGCAGAATTACCCAAGCAGAAGAAAGAATCTCAGAGCTTGAGGACCAAAATATAGAAATAACCCAAACTCTTAAAAACACAGAAAATAAGCTAAAAAAGACAGAACAAAACCTTCAAGAGATGAGTGACTACCTCAAGAGGCCTAACCTAAGAATAATCGGACTCCCTGAGGTAGAAAGAGAAACAGAGACCACATTGGAACAAACTTTCCACGAGATCATTCAAGAAAATTTCCCTCATCTAATCAGTGATACAAAAATTCAAACACAAGAGATTCAGAGAACCCCCGCAAGACAACAAATGAGAAGACCAACTCCTAGACACATAATAATTCGCCTAAATAAAGTAGGCACAAAAGAAAAAATCCTAAAGGCAGCAAGAGAAAAAGGCCAGATCACCCACCATGGAAGACCAATCAGAATAGCAGCAGATTTATCTGCAGAAACCCTGCAGGCTAGGAGAGCTTGGAGCCCTATCTTCAAAGTCCTAAAGGATAAACAATTTCAACCAAGAATAACCTACCCAGCCAAGCTAAGATCATCAGTGAGGGAGAATTAAAATCTTTCCCAGATATCCAATCCCTAAGAACTTATGCAGCCACAAAACCATCTCTACATGAAACACTTAAGAAAGTACTAAACACAGAAGAAAAGGAAAAAAGAACAACGTTCTTCACAAGAGTACATGGAAAAGAATAAAATATACACGAACCAACCCCAAAAGCAAAAGAAAGACAAAAAAGAAAAAGAAAAAACCAAGTGGAAGAACAATAACTCAATAACAACTCCATGATAGGGACGAACTCTCACATTTCAATAATTAGTCTGAATGTGAATGGACTAAACGCACCACTGAAAGACATAGAATGACAAATGGATAAATATCACCAGGCAACATATACTGCCTTCAGAGACCCATCTCACTAGAAAG
>NW_007255465.1:0-44029 GCF_000164805.1 Carlito syrichta
TACCCTCCCAAGTAGCTGGGACTACAGACCCAGTATTTTTGTGCCTGCTTTTCTCTTTCCAGTTCTACCACTATCCTATCTGCTCATATCTCCCTATGAGCTACTGCAGCAGCCTGTTAACATGTCTCCCAATCTTCAGGCTTTTTTTTTTTTTTAAAGCACACGAGAAATGGTCTTGTTTACATTGTCACCTTTTCAGTCTTTCTACTAGAGGTTGACCAACTGCTAGGTGAATCTTTTCTGAATCACTCCCATTGGGTTCTTCTCAGAAACTTTCTATTTTATTTCTTGATAGTCCTCAGTATAAAGTGTTTCTTTCTTCTACGTTGATTGACAATTGATCCTTCCTACTCTTCCTTTTCTCATACCCAAACTCACCCCTCTCATCTCTCCTCCTCCCCAAACTTTTCTCTCCATCTACTTCTGTGCAGCCCAGTGTATATGAATTCCTCCTTTGGAACTCCTAGATTATGAGTAATTCTTACTCTTTGGGTGATTACTTCCTGATGCTAATATTGTTGGCTAACCATTATTTATTTGTCATATGACCTCAAATATTTCTAGTGCATCAAATTTCAGGAAGATGTCTAGTACAATCCTTTAAACATTGTAAATACTCATTAAATAGGTATTTTGATTAGTTGATACAACTTTATAGTTGACAATTCTCTCCAGTTCATATATTATTTCTTTATGGTAACTGAAGTGCATTAAGTTCTCCAGGCCTTTGGAATGATCATGAGTGCTGCACAGATACAAAACACTAAATATACATGAAGACAATTAAATCTGTAAATTTAATTTTTGAAGCAGCAATGACATAATAGGCGTGGGGGCCCTCTTTATTTTTATATCTATCTATTCTTGATGGATATCCTTACAACCCTGGTAGCAGAATGGTCTCAGCACCCATGGAGAGCTAGAAATTAGATTAATTTTAAATGTGAATAATTTTTTAAAAGTTTTCAAGCAAAGTATATTTAGAGAGAAAGTAAATTAAAGAGAAAGAGAGAGATTCCCTTCCCCGAGGTAGGGGAGGGGGCCAAAGCTAAGGAAACATGGTGACCATAGCTCAAAGATCCACGTGGAGACAGCAGAGTTTAACAAAGCAGTGAACAAATGTGAATAATTTAATATCGTTTCCTGATTCCTTTGGTTGCAAGCTGTTAACTTTGAACCAGCCCCTGAAAAACTTTCAGGTTCAATTTATCCAACTGTAAAAACAGGGATGATTGCCTCTCTTTGCCTCAGAGTTGGGCTTTTATGTAGCTTCAAGAAGGTAATATTTAATATAAACTGTAAAGCAGTCAACAGTGGCAAGGGCTACAAGTGCTGTGTAGATAAAGACAAACAAGCCCATTAGCCCATTTAATGTTGGTGAACTTCCAGAGTCAATCATTCATTCATTGAACAAATATTTATTGGCCTTCTACTTTTTGTCAAAAACTTGCACAACGAAAAGCCCCCAGCCCTCAAAGAGGTTACATTTTAGGGAGGGAAAGGCATTTCATTAGAGTGGTGTGAATTACAGTGAGTTGAGAAGGAAATTGGAGAAGAGGAAGAGGGTAGCATAGATTATTCTTTCCAAAAATGTGGAATTAATGGGAAAGAGAACAATAGCTGAGGAGGAAAAAGCTCAAGGAAAATATGAAATTGCTAGCTTTGTAGACATAGAGACTGGGACAACTTGTCAATTAAAAAGTATCAGTGGCAGGAGATATGAAAATGGCATGAGGCTCAAGTGGAAAGATGTTCTTTGGGGAAGAAAAGAGGAGGATGCAATCAGCAGTTTATGTGGAAGAGGAGATATGTGAAGAAAGAAGTAGAGATACCCTTTTTTTGATACTAGATGAGAAGAGGTGCAAGTATCTATTATATAGTAATATTAATGTTGGCTGAAATTTCTTGAATGCATTTAGTATTGTACCAAGCCCTGTTCTTGGTGTTTTATGAATATAATCTCACTTGATCTTTATAACAATCCTGTAAGATAGATATTTTTATTATTCCCATTTTACAGATGATGAAACTGAGGCACAGATTGATTAGGTAATGCCCAATTTCATGCAGCTAGTATGTTATAGAGTTGAAACTCAAATCTAGGATGTTTTGATGTTTCTTTACCTTTTACTAGGGAGTGGCTTAAGTAATGGGAAGAATCTGGCTCCTTTTATTATCTCTGATATATTGAGACTGGTTATACAGAAATTATTTTTGTTGGTGAAAAGATGTTTCCAAAAATACAAATGCCATTTATTAAAAGTTAAGCTTAGTGCAAAAATTTTAACTATAAAACTATATATGAGGCTATTTTGTAAGAAGTAATTCAAATTATAACTTTTTATTGTCCTCATATTAATTAAGAATATGAGTGGTTGGTATGCAGCTTGAATTTATTTCAACTATCAGCAATGGTAATTCATAGAAATTTTACTTTGAAGACGAATTTTATGTGTGTTTATAATGACAATATACTCCTTATTCTCTAATAACAAAATATTTTGAAATGCTTTCTTCATTTAGAGACTTAAAAACCTGATACCACGTCAAACTGATTTCGATCTGATGCGGGTTACATACAGGTTTCAAGAAAAATATAAACACATGAAAGAAGATCTTGCCAGTGTGCATTTTGAGAAACTTGAAAGATTTCAAAAGCCCAAGGAAGAACAAAGATGTTTTGATATTGAAAAGGTTTTATAGAACAATTTTTCCAGAAATTCATTAGCACATAGTATACCGCTTGAGATTTATGCCTGTAGTACACATTGCATAAGCAATAATGTAGCACAAGTTGCACTTTTCTGATGTATGACTTAGCCCTGCCCTCTGTCACCGTTTCTCTCCCTCACTCTCCTTCTCTTCATCTTCATTCTTTCTGTCACCTGTACTAAGAACTAAGCACAAGTAGAGTGGCAAGACAACTTGATCTTTTCCACTACTGTAGTAGAAATCGAGGTTTCAGCTGCTTTAGTGATGGGAGATTGTTACTAGCTACCCTAGTGATCAAAGGTTTAAGACCACTGTTACCACAGAGGAACATAGAGAAGATATTACCCCTCTCTTTCCCTTCTTTTGCACCCCTTGGTCTTTCTCACCTGCCCCATTTCTCTCTTCCTGGAAATGTGGCATAATTCTTTGCTTGCTTCTCTTTTCAACCACTGTGAACAACTCTCAACCTCTTCCTGGCTCTTGCTTTTTGCTTTGACTAACTCCTTGCTGCTTCTCAAATTTCTGAAAAAAATCTTTAATGGTATTCTATGCCTTTATGGACATGAAAGGATAATTATTAAAGACTTTTAAGAGAATTTTAGGGGACTGGGTATATGGAAAATGTCAACTACAGACAAAAGAATAATAGTTCTTCCCATTATACTGTAAAATCACTTTTAAAATTCATATATTAAGAATGATAAGAAATTAACATATCATGAATGTTGTCAGCTCCTTGTGGAAGGAAAGATGAGCCAAACTCTAGAAGATCATATGATTCTCTTACTTGCCAGAAAGTGAATAAAGGATGTACCACCCTTTAGCATTGAATGGTAAAGAGACAAAGCTCTCTTAAAGTAGTGTTTAAGTTGAGACCAAGTGCTGGAGTGTAATTTATGTCCAGCTTTGAAATGCCAAGTTTAATGCAGAAAGCCTTCAGATAAAGCTGGAGAAAAGGAAATACTATGTCATTAAACATTCAAAAATGAATAACGTTAAAAAATGATCATAGGAAAAAAACCAGAGCCAAAAGGAGACCCCTATATCTTCCTAGTTTTCTTAAGGAAAAAAAACAAACATATTGTAATCAAATAAAAACTCAATTTTGGAGAGTGAAAGAAAGAAAAATTTTAAATTAACTGTAGTTTCTAGTTTTTTAATGGTAAATTTCACTTTCCTTGAACACAGAAGCTGATAATCTTATTAGTTCTAATATAATGCTTTAGTAGTAAAGTCACAATTAGTTTCATATGTTACCTCTTACATCGTTTATTTTTAAAATACTTTATCTGATTTTTGATTTCTTTTCCCCCTTTCAATTGCATTACCTGCTTATGCTTTTTGAAGAGATGATCCAGGAATATCATATAATTTAGTGTTGATTCAATCTTTGAGGTAGCTCCTGAACTCATTGTTTTGAGTGTGACTGGGTTTTGAGGAAACATGTCATTTCTATGGGGTTCCCAGGAGCTCTCCTAGAAACTATCCCCTAAAAAAAAATACTCCAACACTGGGTGGGATTAAACATTTTCTTCAGACCATCATTAGAGATATAATTTTCTCTTCCTACGATTGGGCAAGTCATGACAAGGAGACTGGAAAATAATTAGACTTTTCTTTACATTAAAACATCTTTTTTTAAAAGTATCATCACACAGAATGAAAATACAGACATTTAATAAATATAATTTAGGGATTTCAAAATTGTGTCTTAACATCATACTTTCCAAAATAAGTCATACTGATACCTGCTTCTTAATATTATACAATAACACCTAGACCATTGATTAATTGCTGGGTTCTGAAAATTTAGTAAATTGTATATCTACAATTATATATTATGAACCTATGAGTGTATAACATTACCTATTCTGACTATTATTCTGAATTACTAAACTAATGTATATGGAATACTCAGCAACGCTTAAGCAGAAGACGACAAAATGAAATAATGGCCAAAATCCAAGCAGCTGTCATACAGATTCCTAAACCTGCATCAAATCGTACTTTGAAAACACTTGAGACCCAAAAAATGATGAAAAAGAGAAAAGAAGCAGAGGTAAGTGATAACCCCTTAATATCGTGCTGTGTTTACCTTAATTAAAGAATGATCTTTCCCTAAAATATAAAGATAGACCTTCTAAAATTTCTCACTTCCTTTCTAAATTATCTATGGCCCTGTCCTTTTTTCATTCATAATTCCTCTACTCTATAAATATTCAAACCATTTTATATTACTGTTCAAAAACAAAGAATGTCGATGTAGGCCAGGGTTGGCAAACTCCTATCAAATGGTTGTACTGATCTGGACTCCTGTGTTGCAAAAGATCCTGTGGTCATTAACAAACCAGGTCAGAATGGGTGCCCTCATAATGGGTCATGTCTTAGTCTTTTTGCATTTCTATAAAGGAATACCTGAGGCTGGGTAATTTATAAAGAAAAAGAGCTTTTATTTAGCTCATGGTCCTGCTAGCTGGAAAGATTCAGATTGAGTATCTCATAAGGGCCACAAGAATGAGAAGGAGCAGGGGAAGAGGAAAGGGATGGAGAACTGGCATGTGCAGCCATCACGTGATGGGATGGGAAGTAAGACAAAAAGAGAAGGGGGAGCTGCCAGTCTCTTTTAAACAAACAGCTCTTATGGGAACTAATGGAATAAGTACTCACTCACCATCAGGAAGGGCATTAGTCTATTCACGACTGATTCTCACCTGCAACTTAAACTTCTCTCCTTATGTCCTACCTCCAACATTGGGGTTAAACTTCAACATGAGATTTGGGGGGCAAGCATTCAAGATCATAATTGCTATTGGTACAGCAGGGGCCAAAGTATACATACCATATAAATGCCATTCCTGCTATATGTTTTTACTCAATTTTTCTTCATCATACATCACTAATTTCCTATGAATTCCAGGAAAGTTAAGTGACTTGTAGCTATCGGTATATTTTAAATTTAAGAAACCTACACTGGCGATATTTTCCTAGACCACACCGTCAATCATTTTAGTAGGATATAATCTGCTTATATTTCTAGGAGAGCAATACTACATTCTGATATTAATTCCTGAAGTCTGCACCATATACTGCTACGATGTTGTTTGTGGTTTCTCATGTGACTGACAAAGATGATTAATAGCTATCATTTCTTGAACATGTACTATATGTCAGGCTGTGGATTGGGCATTTCACATTGTCTTTAATTTGTAAACAACTCTCTAAGTACGATATTATTTTTTCCATGTTGCAGATAAGGAAACAGTCACAGAAAGTTGACACAAGTTCACAATGCTGGTAAAGTAGAGATGGATAGATCTCTGATTCCTAAGTCCATTGCATTTTACATTAACCCACATGTCTTTTTCATAAACAATGCTAACAAATATCCTGCACTTGGATTCCAAAAATGACCACTTACAGAGACTTTTTTCTAACTCCATTTTGTATATAGCTCTCATATTGTCCCTGAGTTGATTAAAGTTTATTAATAAGAATTTATAATATACAAGGGTGAGCTAAAGTTAATTTTCAGAGAACAAATTAATAGTGTAAATAAGATTGCATGAGGAATATTTAAAACACCCGCAACAACAATTTTTAAAGAAATATTTATATCCAAAAACGTATGTCCTGGCTCTTTGAGAATGTTCATTCTAATAAAATCCCTTGGTGCACTGGCAGAGTTAGAATCATGAACTAAATTATTCAGATTAGGCAATTTCCACTTTCTTATAGGTATAGTCTGAAAACAACAAATCAAAATTATAAAAATATTCTGGAATGCAGCTTTTCATATCTGGGCTTCTAATTATCTTGAAGCAGTAGTACATGTTACCTTGTACAATTGAATGAATATGGTAAATGAAGTTTTTTAAAATGGTTTTTTGAGGCAGAGAACTGATGATGAACTTTCTTTAAAGGATGTGGCCAATGAAATCAAGAAGTTTGAAGCATTAATAAAAAAGGATTTCCAAGCAAAAGAAAGGTGGGATGTGAACTATTTTAATAGTCATAAAACTGTATTCTGTTCTACACATAACTTTTGAATATTTAGATGTAACTTATTTGGAAAAACTATTCCAAGGACTTTTCACTTAGGAGAATCTTCATTCAGAGAATATGAGGGAAGATAAATGAGTTAAAATTCAGATTGTTTGTTAACAGCTTGTATAAAGATCTAGAGAGAAAGTGGCTATATGAAATGTGAAGCTGATTTATTTTTCTGTACTAGTCTTCTAAGTTCCCACATACTTTCTAAACACCACAATTGTTTCAAGTGACCACTAATTTAAATTTGTCACAGTAAAGCCTTTATTAGACTCTAATTTAGTTTCTCTCTTGCTATATCCTCCAGCATTTAGCACGGGAACCAACAGTGAGGAGTTGTTGATTGAATTAATTAGTTGACAATATGTCATTAAGACAGTTATTTTGGTTAGTTCATTTCAAAAATGGCCTAATTAATGAGCTTCATTTACCTAAAGATAAAGATCCCTTATTCCTTTGTTTTCTATTGAAGGTCACTGATGCACAGAAAATAATCCATTAGAGGGTACATATATAGGAGTCATTTGGAACTTTCTGCATTTTTAAATGGAAGCTGTTCAAACTCTAACTCATTTACATCTGATGAAATGAATTTAAAAAGATACTAACTCTAAATAAGAAAATCAGAAACAAATTACATATTTTCATTTTATATTAATATTTTCTGAAGGAAGGAAAAGACAGAGCCAAATAAGGAGGAATAAGAAAAAGTGTCAAGGAAGAAATGATGACAATGTCAAATGTGAAAAGAAAATCAAGCAAAATGGAGGATATATATGTATCTTACCTTTCCTCTACCCTCTGCAGAAACTTATAGTTTCTATTCCCATTTATCAGTTTTGCTTCTGACTGTTAAAACAGTGTAATTCAAGTCTACTCATCCATGTAGCCACCACCTGAACCCTACCATACCTATCCTGACCTTGACCATGAAACCACTGGATTTCTTCTAACTCTTTCACTCACCTCACCATTCACATGCTCTGTGGTGATAAACATATGGTGTATATCAGAAAGACCATCTTCAACAATTGAAATACTTTGTTTTGTTGGTGAATGCTATTCTCTGTAGTTTCCCCCATCTTCTTTCCTGAGACCCATAAATTCCCACAAAACTTAGCAACCAGAATTAACAAAGCACAGCAGTGTCTTCCAAGCCCTGCACCAGTATCCATTCCTTGCTATGTAAATTATTTAATGTCTTAATGATCATCCCCACACTGCAATATTTACTTTGCTCCCCATATCCTTTGCCAACCCAATCTGACACTTGGTTTCTATCAGTTAGCTTTAGAAACCTCAAATTAGATAAAAGTGTACTTCTCTGTCATGTTATAGAGATTGGAAGGTAAGCATCCAGAGTGTATTGTTTTCATCCTCAGGATCATATTCATGATACAAGATGTTTGCTACAAATCTAGGCTTTGGGCCTATGTTCCAGGCATGGAATATGGATGGCAAAAAGTATTTATCTCCTATCTGAAATAGGTTCCTTTAAAAGCCTTCCCAAAAGTCTCCTATAACATTTTTGCTTTATCTTACTGATGAGAATACAGTCACATGGCCACACCTAGCAAGGTGGGAGAGTGGGAAATGTAGTCTTTAGCTGGGTACATTGCTTCCCTGAATAAAGTTGGGGTTCAATTTTGAGGGAAAAGGGAGGGACATAGCAGTGTCAGGTCCCTTCTTCACAGAAGCCTCCACTTACTTGGTCCTGTCAGATATTTGCAACTGAGGGGCCATAACATATTAACAGCCTCACTTCTCAGAGGAATAAGATAGGGCCTATGGCAGCTGAAGTCCCTGGACTTCAACCTCTGGTTGTGAGCAGCCTCATCTGAGACTTGAATCCCTCCTAGTGTGCTGCACAAATATAATTTTCCCTGATGGGCTTAAAAATAAAAACATTGGGCAGTGCTGGTCAAAGGCAAACTTTTAAACAAAGTCTATGGGTAGAATATATGTCTCTTTTTAAGTCCTATTATTTTATTTATTTGTTTATTTTTGAGTTGGAGTCTCACTCTGTTGCCCAGGCTGGAGTGCAGTGGCACGCTCATGGCCACTGCAGCCTCGACCTGCTGGGCTTAGGCGATCCTTCTGCCTCAGCCTTCCAAGTAGCTGGAACCACAGGCATGCGCTACTATGCCTGGCTTATTTTTTGATTTACTGTAGAGACGAGGTCTCACCAAGTTGCCCAGGCTGGTCTTGAACCGCCGGGCTCAGGCAATCCTCTTGCTTCGGCCACCTGAAGTACTGGGATTACAGGCTGAGCCACTGCGCCTGGCCTTAAGCCCCATAATTAATCACTATTGTTTAAGTTCATTCTGAATTCTTAGCTTAGAATCAAAAATGTTCTGGACTCATTGAGAATCTTTGCACTAACTTGATGCCAAAAAACACTAAATTCTTCTCATAGCTTGAGCGTGAGGAGCACATTCTGCCACTGCCACTTTCACAGCCTGCTCCTAAACAGTTCCTATAAAATGATACCTCAGAGCTAGCAGTGCAAGAGCTCCCATGGCTTACTCTTCCCTCCATATGTAAAAAAAAGCTTCTTTTTTTTTCATTTTTTAGACAAAAATAAATACTATCTGATATTTGCTTATTTAGCTGAAGTTTTTGGCTCCTGTAATTTAGCATTTGGATTAATAGATTTATCTGAGGCTTTTCCTAAAAACTTTTATTTTAAAAAACACAAATTTAGCCGGGCTCGGTGGTTCAGCCTGTAATCCCATACCTTTGGGAGGCTGAGGTGAGTGGATTGCCTGAGCCCACAGGTTCGAGACCTGCCTGGGCAGCGAGACCTCATCTCTACAATAAATCAAAAAATCAGCCGGGCGTGGTAGCGCATGCCTGTAGTTCCAGCTACTTGGAAGACTGAGGCGGAAGGATCACCGGAGCCCAGCAGGTCGAGGCTGCAGGTGGCCAGGAGCGGCCACTGCACTCCAGTCTGGGCGACAGAGTGAGACTCCAACTCAAAAAATCAAACAAACAAACAAACAAAAAAACACAAAAAACAAATTTGACCAAGGTTTCAACTACTAATAATTTATAAACATAAAATTCTTAACTTCAATAGAGGTCTGGCAAGCAAACACGTATAAAAAAAAGTAATCACTACCCTTAAGAAACTCATATCTAGACCACAATTACTAATGTTTCTTTCTTTTGTTCAAAACCTTGATCTTGGTGAAAATAGTTAGCTATCCTGACATTCCTTTCATTATCCTATACATGGCTTGTAAATAAGCATAAGTACTTCATTTAGTTTATCTGTCTTAAATGATAAGCTTTTAATAATGCTTCATTATATGTGAATTGATTTTGTGTTAAATTTCTTAATACTAAAAAATAAAATTCATCTGAATGTAGTAAAAAAAAAAAAAAGAAACTCATATCTAGCAAAATGAATATTTATTTACTTAAATATCTTGTAGCTTTCTTTTTTTCTTTTTTTTTTGAGTTGGAGTCTCACTCTGTTGCCCAGGCTGGAGTGCTATGGGACGCTCACAGACACCCCAGCATCGACCTGCTGGGCTCAAGCGATCCTTCTGCTTCAGTCCTCCAAGTAGCTGAAACTACAGGTTCGCACTACCACGCCCGGCTAATTTTTTGATTTGTTGTAGAGATGAGGTCTTGCCAAGTTGCCCAGGCTGTTCTCGAACCCGTGGGCTCAGGCAATCTCTTCACCTCAGCTTTCCAAAGTATGTAGCTTTCTTTACACCATTATAGGAATAAGGCAGTAGATGAATGGATGAATGGGCTGATTGATAATTAAAGGAGAAGCAATGTGTTAATTATATTATTGGCAGCATAAATACAATGTTTATAGAGCTATTACCCCATACTTTATCTGCGGCAGAAACTTTTAAACAACACTAAGTAAAAGTATAATAAGAATTTTGATGACCGATTTAAAAGTGTTATGCCACACAATTAAATACAAAATCATAAGTAAATCAGGTTAAACTCTTTGTCATTCCTGAGTCTTTGGTAGCTACACAGTTTGTACTCAGCTCCTCTCAGTAGCAGAATACAGCCAAAGGTTGAGCCCCTATTAGTAAAGTAATTACAATTTTAGTGTGAAATTGTTATGTTTGTAGAGTGAGTCTAAACATATTATTTGAAAGTTATCAGACATCAACTACTTGCCAGGCATGCAAGGCACAGGAACAGAGGTGAGGAAAATAGGGTACTTCTCTTACTACTCAGATTTCAGTTGGGAACAAATTATGATTTATAATACAATAATATCTGTATTATAAGTATGTAGTTATTAGGTCATCAATCATGAGTTAAATATGTTTTTACAAGAGTAAATTTCTGTTTATACAAAAATTGATGACTTTTTAGTCCCTACACACTTTAGTAATGTGTCCTTGTTTTTTGAATAAGATTACAAGTTATATTCTAAACCAGAAAAATTAATTACTCATAACAAAATCAATGATTATTCATAATATAAAATTTATTAGTTTTTGGCAAGTAACATTATGGTATTGCTCAGGTTATTTCACTGTTATATTCTCTTTACTTTCTAAAGAGGTATTCAGATGATAATTGATAATTATTAGATTCTAATAGTCATAAAATATAACTTTTGTGTTTAATGAATGTGTTAACTTTTTGTTTCTAAATTGAATGTGTTAAATTTCTGTTGGGAATACCGCCAGCCTCTTCCAGATTATTTAAGTTTTGGACATGAGGTAGAGCAAGAACTCTGAGGTAGATCTTCTCACTTATGTCACTAGGACATGGGCAAGAAGCCAGATCAGACCTGTGCTTGCCAGTGTGGCATGATAAGCAAGTCATTCAGCTCTGGAGTTCCCAGTAAGAATTGAGCTGATGTCCTAAGCCATCAGGTAGTTCATAGAGTAACTTGCATTTTTATAGATGAGAGAAGAGTGGTAGTAAATGGAACTATCCGTAGAAGCACTTTCTAGTGACTTGTCATTAATGCACCTGGCCTACTCTTATAGAAGTATACCTTCCAAGACACTTGGGTTATCAATAATCTGGCTTCTGTTGACTCAAAAGAGATAAGGCAGAGGTCCTGAACCAGAGACTGGAAGAGAAATCCAGTCTCTTTGGCTAGAATGAAAATCTTAAAAATTAAAGAACAAAAAGGTAATGAACCTAGAAAGAAGTCTATGCTTAGGACTTCACAGAGACAGAGTTTAGAAGTAGAGAGAAGCAATTTGGGTGATGGGCTCAGTAAAAGACCAAATCTCACTGTCACGCAATGTACCCATGTAGCAAACCTGTACATGTTCCTTTTGAATCTAAAAGAAAAAAAAAGAAATGAGGTGAAGCAAACAGAATCTATTGATAAGCTATATCACACTGAGCTATAATATTTGCTGCAATGCTTGTATTAATAAATTAACAGAGAACTCAAGGGAGCCTTCTTCCGAGCTCTTTCTCCATAGTCACAAACAGTAGCATATGATCACATTATTTTTTAAAGTCTAAAATAAAAACTATTGTTCTCAGTTCATCCAAGACTTCTTTAGATACAGCAGGCCAGACAACTACCGATTTGTTAAACACCTACTCAGATGATGACTACATTAAGAAAATTCAGAAGCGCCTAGAAGAAGATGCTTTTGCACGCGAGCAAAGGGAGAAAAGACGGCGGAGATTATTAATGGACCAGTTAATAGCCCATGAAGCACAAGAGGTAAGAAATCTAGATGTTGATTAAATAAAATAGTGCTGGGAAATTTACAAAATATAGTCTTATATTCACAAAAAATATATATCTTATATATGTATTGTCTCACTCTGAATCAAATGTCACTTTTACATTCTCACATCATAATGGCAAGTGTATTAAAAATAAAAACTCTACCTATTTACAAAGGAATCTAAAATCTGGTGATGATTGTACAACATTCTGAACGTACTAAATACAACTGAAGTATACACCTAAAAATGGTTGAAATGGTAAATTTTATATCATGTATATTTTACCACAGTAGAAAAATACAAAAAAAGGAATCTAAAATCTCTGTCAACCATGTGTATCTATTGTTATTTTTAGAGAAAAACAGGGAATGTTTTAACAAAAACAACATGGAAAAGGTATTCATCCTTACTAGTTTTCACTAGTCTACTCTTCTACTCCAGTGGGTTCTCAAAAGGTAGTTTCTGGATCAGCAGCACCAGCATCACCTGGGACCTTTCAGGAATGCAAATTATTAGGCCCAGTCCAGACTGAATCAGAAACTCTGGAGTGGGACCCAGGAGTCTGTGTTAACAGGCTCCTTAGATTATTCTCACACAGCTACAGTTTGAGAATCACTAATCAGCTCTTCCACAAAACACATTTTTTCTGAACCTTTACTATGCACTGGGTACTAGGTCCAGAGATCCAATAGTAAACAGGAATAAAAAGAAACCCAGTCTCATACAGCTTGCTGTTTAGGGTTTATAAACAAATAAGTACATTAGAGTGTGAAAGTGCTATAAAGGTGATGGGGGATGTGGTGGACACTTAGGAGGGATGTTGTCTTGGCTTGGTTCAGGGATGGTGTCTGGAGGACAATGGCAGAAGCATGTAGTTAGTTGATTAAAGGAGGGTAGGGGTGGTTATGGTGGAGTGGGGTTAAATGGCAATTTTCAGGGGAGGCCAAACCACGGAAGGTAAAGGGTGTCTCTAAAGGAGAGAGTATCATGTGGAAAGGCTTGGTGCTTTTAACTAATTAAAAGTCATGTCATCTAATAGGAGTCACCAGAGGCCAAGTCATAATGAGCCTTGTATGCTGTACAGAAGAAAATAAAGATTTTATAATTTTCTATTTGAGTGCAAAGAGGAATAAGAGTTGCAAGTTCAGATTTGCCTTTAGAAAGATCACTCTGATTTTAGTTTGGAGAATAGATTACAGGATGGCAAACCAAATCATAATTGTTACTGTAATCCAGGTAAGAGATGATTCCAACTTAGTCATCTTAAAAGGGTGGCAAATGGGATTGGAAGAAGTGGCTTCAAAAGCTATTTTGGAATTAAAATCAGTAGGACCAAATGATTCATTAGGCATGAAGTGTGAAAAAGTGGGAAGACAAGCTGAATTTTTAGCTTGCACACCTGACTGGGTAGAGGTGTCATTTGCTGGAGTAAGGGAGATGGTAAGACAAATTGGCTTGGGGAGGAAGGTAACTTTAGTTGTAAATATAAATAAGACATTTGTGTGTCTAATATATGAAAAAGTCATTTGAGAAGACTTCTTTTATTCACCTAGCCACATCTGATCTGTTCAGTGGTTCTGTCCTCTGAAAGAAAATAGAGGCTTCATATAAGTATGAGAACTATAACTGTTTGTCCATGGATTCCACTTCTTTCTTAGTGAAAGACCAAAGAACAACTTTGGATATCTCTGTGCTAGAAGGATATTTCTTTACATTTAAATTTCTTTAAATTTTTAAATTTCTTTATTCAGTCAGTTTTCTCATCTCCCCTTTATTTAGAAGATTGTAAAATATGAAAGCTAGATCATGTAAAGTCAATTTTAAAATAACTACCAATTTTAAGTTTTATTACTTAGAAATAGAATTTTGGGTACACTTCTATTTATGTTGTAAACAAGGTTTTTTGCTATAGTTTTTCTATTTATAATCTAGCTGACACAAATAATTCCAATTCACAGTGGTGGAATGGGAAATTCTCATATATGCCATGACTTGTTTTCCCATCCATCCTTCTCTCCTCCAAAGAGAAAATGGTATATGTCAGGAATAGAAATTGCTCTGCTACCCTCTTGTCCATGCTGCTTTTCAGAAGTATGATGTGACTCCTGTGTCTCTGGTGCCATTTGTACTGAATCTACCAGAAATGCCTAAAAATATCTTCAGTAGCTTCCAAGTTGTTGCATTTCCCCCCTGAAATTTATGTACCCTCGTTTTAGTTTGGTAGAACAGTCAGAGACTTGTGCTCAAGTTGATGTCTTGCCTAGTGATTCATAAATAAATGGATTTATGTGAATTAAATGATGAGATTTCAGGTTAGTACCATCACTTTGACTTTTTAGAGGATAGGTTTTGAGAGTAGGGGTGGTGCGGGTGAGGAATGATAGGGAAGAGTTAATGTTGTCCAACGTCAAGGTAGTGTCATGGGGTATGGAATGGAGTAAGGGTATGGTTTAAAAGCATGTAGGAGGTACAAGAGAAAACTTCTTGAAGAATTGGACATTAGGAATGATAAGAAAGGAATGAATTTAGGATGGTCATAATGTCTTAAATCACAGAGTGGATTATTATAGGTCATAAGCAGACATGAGGAGATACAGGAAAAGAATAAGATCTGAAGAGGAATTAGTGAGTTTAGTTTTGGAGTTGTTGAATTTAAAGTGCTTCATAGGTATTTAAATGGAGATATTCAGGCTGCGAACACAATTTAGCTCCCACCTGGTTCTATGGTAATTTAACGAGTATCTTGGCTAGTTCTTAAGGTTTGTCCTAAATTAGTTACCTCTGCATTCTAAGAACAATTTCTATGCTGTTTCTTTGAAACTGGCATTTGAACACCAGGTCCCTTCCTAACTTCCTAACTAAAAGACCCTTGAATACTTAGCCGTCATATCTTTCCTGCAGTGCTCCATTTCTCTATAAGAGCTGCTTGAGTATCTTTGGAAAATTAGGTAATAGTTATAGACCAAAGGAGGCTCCTAGCTCCAAGGTTTTTTGTTTCTGTTTTTTCTTATGGGAGAAGTAAAGGGCCTAGCAATCAAATTGAAGTTGTTCTGGATTATGTATATATCTGTCTAAATCCTACCCTAATATTGTAAATATAATTAAAATAGTTTGTCTTTTATTATTTTCCATTTTATTCATTGTAAATACAGAATATTTGACCTATGTTCTGTATTAAATAAGTATCTGTAGGCTGCCTTGAGCACCTAATCATCACTCGTATCTTTGTTTCTATGAGAAAGTATATCTTGCATTTTATTGAAATTTTGAGAAAAAATCTATTTCTAAAATGTGAACTATTTTTACAAGGGAACAAAATAAATCCCACTTAACTTTGAGTATAAGTCCAGTAAACTTGCTAGTCCTCATGTTGAAGCATTTTATATATGGCATTGATTCAGCCATTCCACAGTAATTTCCTTTTCTTTTTCCCATCTTAATCATCATGTGATTCATCCAGCAATGACCAAAACATAACTGACCAGTCCAGTTTGTTCTTCATAAGGATTGGAATGACTAGATTTTATCTCAACAACTAAATTACCTTGTCATATAAACACAGCTACAGCTCCTAGAATTCACTTAAAATAATAAAACAAGTTTTTATCTTTTTAAAAAATAATATGGTTGAGACTGTGCCTCATATATCCAAATGTGATAGGCAGGTTGAGCTGGCTTCAGCTGTGCTGTTCTTTTGCTAGTCACACCTGGGCTTGCTCATACATCTTTAGTCAGTTGGTGAGTTGCTACATGACTTATGAAAGCTTCATCAAGTCCAACTAGGAAGACTGATGCCTCTCTCTATTCGTGTTCTCATTTTCTAGCAGATCAAGTTTGCACATGGTGACAGTGAGAGGGGAATTAGGAAACTCAGGCCCCAAGAGTTCCTTGGGTTTTGTATGTTTACTGATGTCCCATTGGTCAATTCAAGTTAATAATCACTCCATATGCCTTATTTAAGAAGTGGAGAATAAATTTTCCTTTTTGATAGCATTATCTTCAAGGTAACATTGTAAAGCTGTGGATGAACAGAAGGAAATAATTTGTGGATATTTTTATATTCTGCTTCACTTCCAATATTGGATCTCAAAAGAAAACAAATGATTGACATTAAAGTTTTTAGAATTGTATAACTAGATGAGGCATATTTTTAATTGTTCATGATTTCTTTTTTCTAATATACTTCAACTACTAAGAGAAAAAAATTATACTTGTTTTCAGTTGAACCTATATTCAATTTACATTTTAAAATAATTCCCCAGTTCAGGTTTCAGAATTTACCATAGAGTGTTATAGTTAGTATATGTGTCTTGATTCTATTAAATATAGAATATTTCTCCTGTTATTTTATAGTAGGAGAGATCATCTAATACAATGTCATTAATGATGCCAGATTTTCTTCCTCAGTCATTGGATTGTTGAGTGTTAAATGGAAAACTCCTGTGTTTAGGTATTCTTCTACATTTTCCCCATTGAGTACTATAATTACCTCTTCTTTCCACTTGATGTCTCTGTTTAGAAAAAGTGAGAGAACTTGATAGGCTCAGGGACTTGGAGATCATCTTCCATCTTAATCCCATCATTTTACCTAAAAAGATATAGGCTTGAAAACTTACCTGCCCAAGACCACCCAGCCAATGAATAGTACAACTGGGACTGCAACAGCCAGGTCTGCAAGTCCCAATTTAGTGTTTTTTCTACTGCTCATGTATTGTCTCCCCTTTCTTAAAACAGCCAATAACACATCTAGTTTCTTTTTCAGATTATGACCACTCAGATTTTCTAGGATAAGGAGTATATCATTTTCCCATAGCCTCTTCTCCAGGCTTCACATTCTCAGTTTTTAGCTTTTTCTCACACTGGTATTGAGACGTTCCCACTGAGAACGAATCAGATCTACTGTTTTCAGCTGACAGTGGCTACATTTGTTTCACAACTAGTAGTTATGGTAGAATGAATACAACACGATTCCAGACTTTTGAAAACAAGCTTTTAAAAAAATGTTAACACTTGTTTTTAAAACCTTGAAAAAAATCACATAATTTATTTTAAATCAGACTTTAAATGAAGTAATAATTCATTTAAAGTATTTGTGAGTTGTAAGACCATATTTCTGGATACCAAAACTGCACAGCCTTTGTTGGAAATTCTCATTTTTATATCTTGACTTTTTTTTTGCTATGTTCAAATTTAAATCAAATGGCAGAAATTGATTTAGATGAATATTATGCCTTTTATACATTGTTTATATAGAGGCTTCTTAGCCCAGTGGGAAGTTTGGGCATGGCTTTGAGAAATAATTGGCTCTTCCACTGGTGTTTTCAGGAGGCTTATCGGGAAGAGCAGCTGATTAACCGACTGATGCGGCAGTCCCAGCAGGAGCGCAGGATTGCTGTGCAGCTCATGCATGTTCGGCATGAAAAGGAAGTTTTGTGGCAAAATAGAATTTTCAGAGAAAAACAACACGAGGAAAGACGACTTAAAGATTTCCAGGATGCTCTTGATCGAGAAGCGGTAATCAACATCTCCCTTAAAAATCTTTCTAAAGTTACTATTGATCCTTTCTACCAAGTCATAGTCAACAATACTGTGTTTTGCTGCCAGTCATCTAAGAAGAGTTAATTTTTATGTGATCTGCCTATTTTCTGCCCATTTTTATTTTTGTAACTATGTGCTATATACTCTCTCCTTTAGTCTTGATTCCACAACTAACTATGTAATGCTCACCACCAACCCTATGGCCACGTCTCTAGTCATTTTGATTGTCTGAAGCTCCTTCTCCAATAGATTCCCTGGGAAGGGCTCATGGGAACATTACTCACCAAGTGCTTGTATGTTGATAACAGTGTGTGCCTTCTGTACTTGATTGTCATTTTTGCTGTATATAAAATGCTTAGTTCCTATTTTCTTTCTCTGAATATCTTAAATTCATAACTTTATATATTAAGACAGCTTCAAATTTCAAATTTTTATGTCACCTACTATTATTAATAATTAAAATAATATTTAATATTTTTAAGCCTTTACTTTGAGTCAAACATTGCACTGTTACGTGCATATATGATATAATTCTCACAACAACTGTATGTAGATACTATCTTTACATTTTATACATAAGGAAATTGAAGATTAAAAGGCTCAGAGTCACATAGCTTGTCAGTGGTGTAGCAAGGAGCAAAGCCAGCTTGATCAGACTCCAGAATCCAAGCTCATAACCACTGAAAATTACTACCTCTTACAGACTTCCTCTTTCTTTTCCCGCTTTCTTTTTTTAGGGCTGCAGCCTGTTTTGCTGTAATGAGACAGGAAAATGTGGTGAGTTTAGCAGAGGGTTGATGGTAGAGGTAGAAAAGAAGAAGGAAGACTAGATAGTTGGATAGAAAGGAGGAACAGGAAGGGAGGGAAGGAGAAATAGTGGGGAGGGAGGAAGAGAAGAAGACAGGGAGATAGGCAACAGCGGAAACCAAGGTTGAAAGCTATTCTGTTGCTGATAGGGGCATTGTTCCTTCAAGGTTTTCTATCACATCCTAAATATTTCCATATGTTTCTGAGATACTATGTGGTAAACCAACCTCATGACCCAATTTTTTTGTCACTCTCTGTAAACTATCATCTAATATTCCTACTTTCTTAAATTCCCTTCTCCTCTGAACTCTAGTGGCTCACACCTGTAATCCCAGCACTTTGGGAGGTGGAATCAAGAGGATTGCCTGAGCCCATGGGTTCAAGACCAGCCTAGGTAGCATGGCATATACTTTGTCTCTACAATAAATGAAAAAAAAAATTTAACCAGGCATGGTGATACACGCCTGTAGTTCCAGCTACTTGGAAGGCTGAAGCGAAAGGATCACCTGAACCCAGAAGGTCGAGGCTACAGTGGCCATGAGCGTGCCACTGCACTCCAGCCTGAGCAACACAGTGAGACTCCAACTCAAAAAAAGAAAACAGGGCATATAGAACAATACAACAATAACAAATTCTGATATAATTCCTGAATCTGTCAAATATACAGAATTGACCTTAGAGATCATCCAATTTAATGCTTTTCCCAACAAAAACAATAACATAAACACACAAAATAAAACAGCAATAGCAAAATACATGGTGAACCTTACATAGTAATTCATTGTTATGCATCTAGTCATGTATGAATAGTATCATAATAGGAAATATTTGCTCTAATGAGATGGTTTGGTTAACTTTTCTGGGTATGCTGAGTATTGTTTAACATCCCCCACTTTGAGGAAATGAGGCATAAGAAGGTGAAATGACTTGCTCAAAGTCTCACAGCTAGAACCAGAGTTCTATGCATAAGCTAGGGTTTGAATTTGACTATAGCTCCTTCAAAGCTCAAGTTTACTTCCATTTTATACTTGATGGGTTATATTACAGGAGGCAAATACTCTTTCTAGAGCAAATTAGCACATGATAGAATTTTTCAGGAAGCTGGCATAACGATCTGAAGAGCAATATTTGGTCATTTGAATCCCACTGAGTATTATGTTACTCTCAGCTTGGCTGGACTGAGTTTGACCTTTGCACTTTGTGTGAAGAAACAGTTCCCTAAACAAAATAATAATGTACTGTGTAGTGGGTGATGACAAACTGTTTAAGTATTTCATTACTTTCTGCAGAAATAGATGTTTCTACAAATAAATGTGGGGGATTTTATAGTTGTTATAACACATTTAACATTTGTAAATGTGTTATAATCTCAAGCCAGTATAATCAGAGAATTTCTAAAGTATTTTCAAAGTATAAATCAGGATCATAAAACTCTCCCACTGAAAGACAAAGGACAGTGGTCACAGAAAATGTGTCCAGGTTGAAGCTCCTGAGTTGGCAGTGAAGGGTTAGTTATACTATGTTTCTCTGTGATCTCTGACTACTTGCAACCCATTAACTTGGGACTTTTTTTGAAGGCTTAAGATCCAACTTATTAATAAGCCACAATGGACTTTACCCAGTTAGACCACTTTTCACTGTACTTTGTTTTATTGGTAGGATACACTAAGGGTTTTCAATATTGTTTGTGGCATCATACTCAGTACTAATGTACATATTAAGGAGAAAGTGTTTATTCATGATTTTTTTTCCTGATGTAAAAGGAAGTTTTTCATTCTATTTAAAGACTTTTGGCTACTGGAATTATGACATTATTTTCATTTGAATCATCAAAAGATTATAGTGACTTAAAAATGTATGTTTGCTTTTTAGGCTTTGGCAAAACAAGCCAAGATTGATTTTGAAGAACAAATCCTTAGAGAGAGGGAAGTTTATGAACAGATTGCTGTGGAAAGAGCTCAAGCTCATTACCAAAAGCATTACACAATATGTGCAGAAATTTTGGATCAGATACTTGATTTTTCTACTAAAATGGCAGATTATCGAATGCTAACAAACAAGT
The DNA here is from genome assembly GCF_000164805.1 of Carlito syrichta. NCBI lineage: Eukaryota > Metazoa > Chordata > Mammalia > Primates > Tarsiidae > Carlito > Carlito syrichta. The sequence continues at coordinate 20,855 of NW_007255465.1, forward strand.
AAGTATTGCTTCTTAGAGAATAAGAAAGTGTAAAGTTATAAGGGAGATACTAGACTGATAAATAAAGAGAGACAAAAATGTTTCATGAAAAGAAGACTAAGAAATGAGGTCCAGGAGACCTTGGTTATTGACTTGATTTACCCATGACCAGCATTATTTAAATGTAGCATCTAGATTTATAAATCTATTTCTTGTGGTGTTCATTTCTGAAAGCTGAAGGAGAATGACACCACGGTAGATCTCAGTACAAGTTTTTTGTGTGTTTCTTTTCAATTTTAAACATATGGGGTACAATTCAGGGTTAGATATACAAATGTTCATTATGCAGGTACCCTTGTTGATAAGGTATGCCTTCCCCTTCTCTGGCAGTTTCCCACTACTGCCAATCCCTTTCTTATAGTATTACAATAGTTGTTCAAGGTCTACTTATAAGTGAGAACATGTGATTCTCAGTTATTTGTTACTGTGATAGATCACTGAGTCCACTCAGTTGCTGCAAAGTTCATAATTTTGTCCTTCTTTATGGCTGTGGGATATTCTATCATGCATATGTACCACATTTTTTTATCCAGTCCTCTTTCAATCGTCAGCACAGTTGGTGCCATGTTTTTGCTATTGTAAATAATGCTGCAATAAACATGTGTGTAAAGGTATCTTTTTCATAGATTGATTTGAGTTCTTCTGGGTATATTCCCAGTAGGGTGATTGTGGGGTCGTATGAGAGGTCGATTTTTAGATCTTTTAGAAATTGCCACATTGTTTTCCACAGAGGTTCTACTAGCTTACACTCCCACCAACAGTGTTCCTTTTTCACTGCATCCTCTCCAGCATCTGTTCTTTTGTGAATTATTGATTATGGCCATCCTGACGAGTTAGGTGGTATCTCAGTGTGGTTTTAATTTGCATTTTCTTTGATGACTAGTGAGGCTGAGCATTTTTTTATTTATCTGTTGGCCGCTTGTATGTCTTCTTTGGAGAAGTGTCTATTCATATATTTTGCCCACTTTGTATTGGAGCATTTTGATTTTTTCTTTTCAGCACATTTGGGTTTCTTGTAGATCCTTGATGTTAGGCCTTTGTCAGATATACAGTTGGCAACAAAGTCTCAGGTTATAAAATAAATGTTATGCCGGGCTCGGTGGCTCAGGTGAGTGGATTGCCTGAGCCCGTGGATTCGAGACCTGCCTGGGCAACTTGACGAGAACTCATCTCTACAATAAATCAAAAAATAAAATAAATGTTATAAAATAAATTCCTATACACCAACAATAAACAAACAGAAACCCAAATAAAAACCACAATCCCATTCACAATAGCCATACAAAAAATGAAATACCTTGGCATCTTCCTAACCAGAGAAGTCAAAGACCTTTACAACAAAAACTACAAAACACTGCTCAAAAAAATCAAAGTTGACACAAACAAATGGAAAGATGTTCCATGCTAATGGATTGGAAGAATCAACATTGTTAAGATGTTCATCCTACCAAAGGCAATCTACAGATTTTATGCAATACTCATAAAATTACCAGCAGCATTCTTCTCAGACCTGGAAACGACAATACAGGAATTCATATGGAAACATAAATAAACTCGAATAGCCAGAACAATCCTCAGCAAAAAAAGCAAAGTGGGAGGCATCACTCTCCCAGACTTTAAGCTTTATTATAAAGCTACAATAATCAAAACAGCCTGGTATTGGTATAAGAACTGGCATATAGACCTATGAAGCAGTATGAGATATTCCAGAAGCAAAACCTCAATTTATCACCAACTCATCTTCAACAAAGCCTCCAACAACAACCACTGGGGAGAGGAGAACCTATTCAGTAAATAGTGCTGGGAAAACTGGCTGACCACATGCAGAAGATTAAAACAAGACCTTACCTATCACCATACACAAAAATCAACTCTAGATGGATCAAAGATCTAAAGTAAAATCTCGAACTATAAGAACCTTAGAAAACACAGGAGCCAACCTTATGGAAATTGCAACTGGCAACGAATTCCTGATCAAAACCCCAGGTGCCCATGCTGTAAGAGATAAGATAAACAAGTGGGACCTCATCAAACTAACAAGCTTCTGCAAAGCCAAAGAAACCATTGAGAGATCAGGAAAACAACCCACAGACTGGGAAAAAAATATTTGTCAGTATAAGTTTTTCCACAAGGACAAGGGTAAAGCAATCCAGCTAAATGTGTATGCCTCTCAAGATACCCAGATTTCCTTGTGAAATCTTCTTGAGAACTCACAAGGAAAGGAATGAAAGCCGGATGACCTTCAGGGTAAGACGAAAGAAGGAAAGCACCCAATTACCCCTATACATGATAAGGGTTTCTCTACAGATTTCACCCATACAGTCATGTATCTGACCCACCGCCATATAAAAATCTACTAAATAAAATAACATAATGATGAGAATATCTTGAAGATAAAACTGATAAGGTACAAGATTGAGAAAAAGAAAATAACCTGGAAAGGTGAAAGAAATTAGAGTAAATGGTTAAAAATCATTTTTATATAAATATTAACTAAAAAGTTAAGAAATTAAAAGAACAAAATATGAGGATGCTAAACTATATAAGGGCTGAAAAGGAAAAGGTGATACAAAGCATTATAATGAAAAAATGGATTAAATTACAAACTGGTAAAAGTAGGAGACTTAAATGTAAAAAATATAAAGTAAGATAATTAAAAGGGAGAAAAAAAGTACAGTGCAAGACAGATTCATCCCCTATGTAAATGCCCATAATTTAAAATCAAGATATAAAAACAAATCTCCTCCTGCTCTGGGAAAATGGAGTAGATAGCTTTTCCCTATTCCTCCCCCTAAGAACAGCTAAAACCCTAGACAGTATATATGAAACTCATATAAGAAGATTCTGAAAGAGAGAAGTGAGACTGGTTAGTGACCTTAGAACCTGAGGAGTGATGCAGTAGTGAACTTTGTGTTTTTGTCTGTTTGGTTGTTTGTTTCTCACATATTCCAGGTTACAGCTGAATGTTCTAGCAAAATGACATTCAGTGGTACAGACAGAAATAACCCCAACAAAAGCTTGCTCTCTCCTGACTAAAGGACCAATAAAGGAGCAGCCTAACAAGATGGAAAACTTTTTTTAAAATAACTACTTCATCCAAATAGCACATGACAAAAGGAATATAGTCCTGCCTTTACCAGTGCCAGCAGAGTCCACATAGGTAGTCTAATCTCCCAGCCTTCTGAAGCTCTAACAAGGCATTCCAGCATAGCCACCAAGGTAGAATCAGAGAAAGTTAAGCAGGAAACATGGACTTCCATCCTTGCCTGACAGTAATAGGGCACTCTTCTCCTCTCCACTGGGGTAGTGTCACAAAAGGCCTAGTAGAGAGTCAAGATTTTCACCTATTGCCCAGTGGTAGCAAAGCGACCCTCACTTCAGTGTCATTGAGATTATATAGAGCCAGAAAGTCCACCTCCTCTTAGCAGTAACAAGGATATCCTCTCCTTCAGTAAAAATAAAGGCCATTTGGGGATTTCAGTCCACACTTGTCAGTAACAATATGGTGCCACCTCTTTTCCTTGCCAGAGCAATGTCAGAAAGACAAACTGAAACTGAGGGATTATATAGGATCCAAAGTCTTAATACAAAAATATCCAGATTTTAAGTTTAAAAATCACACATCATGCCAAGGACCAGAAAGAACTCAAACAGAATGTAAAAGGACAACATATGGGTGCTGTCCTGGGTTGAATTGTGTGACCCAAAAGAGATATGTTGAGGTCCTAACCCCCAGTACCTCATGATGGGACCTTATTTGGAAATAGGGGCTTTACAGACGTAATTAATTAAATTAAGATAAGGACATACTGGCTAATTCAATATGACTGACATCCTTACAAGAAGTGGAGAAGACAGACAGGAAGAACACCATGTGACAACAGAGGCAGAATGTGATGCAGCTACAAGGCAAGGAATGCCAAAGGTTGCCAGCAAACCACCAGAAGTTAGGAAGAAGCAAGAAAGGATTTTCCTAGTTTTTAGGGGGATAATGGTCCTGCTGAGACCTTGATTTCAGACTTCTATCCTTCGGAACTGTGAGACAATACATTTCTGTTGTTTTAAGTTGCCCAGTTTGTGTATATTGTTATGGCAGCCCTAGGAAACTAATGCAGATGCCAATACTGAGATGATAGAAATATTAGAATTATCTGATGAAGATTTTAAAGCATGCTTTAAAATTTTAATGCTTTTAAATTAGGATTAAGATTTTAATGCTTCAGTGAGCAATTACAAATACCATGGAACAAAAGAAGAAAACTTTATCAAAAATTTTGTCACAGTAGAGAAATACAATATCGATAAGAATCAAATGGAAACTTTAGAACTGGAAAATACAATAACCAAAATGTGGTTGGGTTCAACAGCGAGTGCAATCATTGAACTGGAAAATTGAACAGTAGAAATTATCCAGTCTGAACAAAGAGAAAATAGACTGAAAAGAATATTTAAAGAGCCTCAGGGACAAGTCATTTATGTCACTGGAGTCCTGGAAGTAGAGGAGAAAGAGAATGGAGCTGAAAGAGTGCTTAAAGAAATAATGGCTGAAAATATCCCAAATTGGGCAAGTGATATAAATCTATAAATTCAAAAATATGAGCAAACGTCAAACAAGATAAACCTCCCAAAATTCATGTAAAGTCACATTATAATTAAATTTCTGAAAACTGAAAAAGAAAACATCTTGCCCAGAGAAACACAAAAGTTTACCCATGAGGGAAAGTAAGCCAATGACAGAGGATTTCTTCTGGAAATCGGAAGAAAGTGGCATAATGTTTTTTAAGTGCTGAGAGGAAAAAAATTGTAGAATCCCAGAATCCTATACCCTGTAAAAAATATGCTTCAGGAATGAAAGAAATATCTGACGTTGTTAGCTGGTGTAAAGAAAATTTCTTGCCAACGTACTTCCCTTAAAAGACTGGCTAAAGAAGTTCTCTAAACAAAAAGAAAATGATTAAAAAGAAAACATATCAAAATTTGTGGGACAGATAAAACAGTGCTGACAAATTTATAGCACTAAATGCATTCATTAGAATGGAGGGAAGTTTTTATTTTTTTATTATTATTATTATTTTGCCAGTATGTTATTTTATTGCACAGATTTCACTTAAAGAACAAAATGTACCATCAGTGTTTGGAGAGTCTGGGGTCTCAGATACTGATACATTATCAGTGTTTACACCCGTAAAGCCAAATGCAGCAGTACAATTTAGGTTAAACGATATCACCTCAAGATAGCTAACAGAACGAATACAGAGAGAAAAAGGGAAAAAAGCTTTACCAATGAGTTAAGTTGAAGCATATGAAAGTGTGGGATTAAACACTATCATACAAACCTGGAAATTGAAATTATTGTGTGGAACGTCAGTTTAAGTTATACTTGTACTGTTACTTACTGCATAATTAATATTTACTTGGTTCATTTCCTTCATATTGATGAATTCAGAATTTCAGCAAAACCAGGGTTATAAAAATGATCAATCTTGGAAAAGTATGCACAGATAAATGTAAGATCACAAACTAAAAATATCTCCACCTCTTGCCCTCAACTTAGAAAACGGAAACTTTCCCACAGAAAGGAAGTTTCATGATTTCCTCCCTCCTCCATCCCATGTCTCCAGTTCCATCTTTTTCTATCTCTTGTAAGTAAATGACCTTGGAATTGAAGAGGAGGGAGGAAACAGAGAGGCATTTTTATGAGGCTCCTATTGTCATGTGTAACAGTTTGAAAAGTATCTTATTTCTCTTCCCCACTCCCACCCAACTCAGCAATGTTTGTAAGGCATTTGAAATTTAGAGAGAGGCCAGGTGAGGTGGCTCAGCCTGTAATCCTAGCACTTTGGGACGCCGAGGTGAGAAGATTGCCTGACCCCATGGGTTCAAGACCAGCCTGGGCAACTTGATGAGACCTCATCTCTACAATAAATCACAAAAACTAGCCAGACCTAGCTGGACGTGGTGGTATGTGTCTGTAGTTCCAGCTACTTGGAAGGCTGAAGTGGAAGGATCGTCTAAGTACAGCAGGTGGAGGCTGCAGTAGCCGTGAGTGTGCCACTGCACTCCAGCCTGGGTGACAAGAGCGAGACTTCAATTCAAAAGAAAAAAGAAAAAGAAACTTAGAGAGAAACAAAAAATATACATATTTTTAATAAACAACAAAAAAATGCCCAAGAAAATGCTAATCATGGGCAACACCATGAGAAAAATGTATGGGTATTATCTGAGCTAGAGATTTCTTTAAGGAAACCAAAAGGTGGGGGAGGGGGTTAAGACTACAAAATACCAGACAGGATACTTTTCTAACTTTTGGTTTTAGAGCCTGGCAGGAGGAGGGGGCTTCCCCACACTGTGGCAAGCGAACCTAGGGCCCCAGGTCCAGCATCTATCTACAGCACCTCTGTGGGCAGTTGGGCAGCCCTCTTATACATGGACACTCTTAGCATGAGTTAGGAGCGGCAACTAGAAGAGTAGTAGAAACGATTTTCACTAGAGGACTGGGCATCTCCAGAGCAGACGATGACACAGCCACCCACAAGGCACAGCATAGCACCCATCCAGCCTACAGGGAGTGGCCAAAGCTCATGATGGTGGTCTCACGATGGGCACACACAGGGAATCAGATGGTGGCAACGATGGCGCAAAGAACCAGCAGAATGAGCAAAACACCAGCCAGCTGGTCCCACCTATACCTGGTCACACCACGCTCATGGCCCATCCGGATACAAGGAAGAACCGTCAGCTGCAGCAAAATAGACGGCAAACCCAGAACAGAGGTAGCAATCATTAGGGCTCGGCAAGCCTGAACATAGTCCGGCAGGATGAGGATGTATACCTGGGGTTTGTAGTGGTAGAGCCCCGTGGCCATGACGCAGTCGGCCCACAGCCCCTTGGAGCCCAGTACATCCAGTTTGCCGCAGGTAGGGACGGTGTAGCCACACGTCACCACTGAATCATTGGTGGACGTTGACATGATGAGGCCGATCCAGCCCACAAAGTTCGTGACGAAGCCCACCATCTGCAGGCACGTGGCCACCATGGTGACCGCTGGGGAGTCTCCGTGCCTCACCCTTCACGGCTGTGCCGGGCCACGGGCTGGACAGCACCTGCCCAGCACCTCTCCCGCGCTCGCGAGCCGCTGGTGGGTGACAGCCTGAGGCGGGACACTTTGGGCGCAGCGGGCCGCCAGAGGCAGTGCGCTCGGCTCACAGTGGGGACCGCCGAGCTGCCGAGGAAAATTTTTAAATCAATTATCTAAGCTTCCACCAAAGGAATCTAGAACAAAAAGAAAAATCAAACAAGAAGGAAGGAGGAAAATAATAAAGATAAAACTAGAAATAAATGAAATTGGGGGAAAAATACAGGCAAACAAACATACCAAAACAGTAGAGAACTTCAAAGAAACCAAGAGCTTATTATTTTAATAAATTTTGAAAAATGGCAAATCTTTAGCAAGACTGCCACAGGAAAAAAAGGGAGATTACACAAACTACTAAGATCAGAATTGATGCAGAGGATATCACTTAAGACTCTTCAGACACCAAAAGGATAGTAAGTGAATACTACAAATAACTCAAGCACAAATTTGTCAAATTAGAAGAAATGGTCAATTCCTCAAAAAAAGATAAGTTACCAGAATTAACCTATATGCAATAAATATTTGAATAGGCCTATAACTTTTAAGGAGATTGAATTTGTAATTTTAAAACTCTCTAAGTGGAAATCTGTATATCCAGATGGTTTCACTGGAGAAGTCTTCCAAATGTTTAAAAAGGGATTAATTGCAATTCTACACACTCTCTTCCAGAAAATAGAAAGGAGGGAACACACTCCCCCAGTTCATTTTATGAAACCAGTGTTACTCTGATGGCAAAACCAGAGCAATAATAGCAAAAAGAAAACTATAAATAACTATCCTTTATGAATATAGAAAAAAATCATTAGCAAAATATTAGCAAATAAAATTCAGCAAAAAATATAAAAAGAATTATACACCTAAACCAAGTGGAATATACTCCAGGAATGCAAGGCTGGTTTAGTATTCAAAATCAATCAATGCAGCCCATATTAACAGACTAAAGAACAAAAATCTATGACCATATCAATCAGTGCAGAAAGAGCATTTGACAAAATTCACTACCCATTCATAATAAAAATTCTTTTAAAAACAGGAATAGAGGAGTAACTTTCTCAGCTTAACAAAGAGCATCCTACAGCTAACATTACACATAATTGTGGGAGATACAATGCTTTTTGCCAAAGATTGGGAACAACAACAAAAAAATGCTTGTTTCCTATACTCTTATTCAGTATGGTCCTATAGTTCTAACAAGTGCAATAAGGAAAGAAAAGGCCTACAGATTCAAAATAAAGAAATAAAACTGTCCCTATTTGCAGATAACATAATTGTCTATTTAGAAAATGCCAAGAAATATACAAAATATCTTCTAGAACTAATAAGTAAGTTCAGCAAAGTCACAGGATACAAGATAATCTAATAATCTAATAAAGATTAATTGCTTATGTATACTAGTAGTGAACATGTGGACACAAAAATGTTTAAAAATAGCATTAAAAATCACTCCAAAATTTAAAAAAAGGTAACGAAAATGCCAAACTTTGGCATAGATGGGAAGAAAATCACTCATTCATTGCTGATGGACATGTGAAATGGTACGGCCCTTCTAGAAAACAGTTTGTCGAAACCGGGTATGGAATCACATGCCTGTAGTTCCAGCTACTCAGAAGGCTGAGGTGGAAGGATTGCCTAAGTCCAGCAGGTCAAGACTGTGGTGGCCGTGAGCATGCCACCTCACTCCAGCGTGGGAGACAGTGAGATTCCAACTCAAAAAAAGAAAAAAGAAAACAGCAAACAGCTTGTCAGTTTCTTTTACTTATTTATTTTTTTAATTTACATTTTTCATTTACTTCAAATCTTATTACAAATATTTTTAAAGTTCTATTGTATAAATTTCAAAAGGCTAAGCACAGAGGTGATTTTCTCTAAGACTTTGTAACTTTGTTTTATTTATTTTTTTAAACATATTTTTTATTTTTATTGTGGGGTACAGTTAAGGGTTAGGTATACAAATATGCATCATTCAGGCACTAATCATCAAGGAGATGCAAATTAAAACTATTTAGTTATTTATTTTATTTTTTATTTGAAAGATGTGAGGTCCAGTTAGGGGTTAGGTATACAAATGTTCAATTTGCAGGTACCCTTGTTGATGAGATGAAACTCCCTCTCCCCTGGCAGTTTCCCACTACTGCCAGTCCCTTTCTTATAGTATTATGATAATTGTTCAAGGTTTGCGTAAGAGTGAAAACATGTGGTACTCATCAGTTCTTTGTTTCTGTAATAGATCACTCAGTATTATAGCCTCTAAGTCCATTCAAGCTGCTGCAAAGTTCATAATTTTGTCCTTCTTTATGACTGCATAATATTCTATCATGTATATGTACCATTTTTTTTATACATTCCTCTTCAATAGGCAGCATGGTTGGTTCCGTGTTTTTGCTATTGTGAATAATGCTGCAATAAACATGTATGTGCAGGTATCTTTTTCATAGGCTGATTTGAGTTCTTCTGGATATATTCCCAGTAGGGGGATTGAGAGGTTGCATGGAAAGGCAATTTTTAGATTTTTTAGGAATCACCAAACTGTTTTCCACAGAGGTTGTACTAGTTTACACTCCCACCAACTTTCAAACATCTAGGCATAGATGGAACATACCTAAAAATAGTACGAGCCATCTGTGAGATATGCACAGCCAACACACTACTAAACAGACAGAAACTAGAACCATTTCCCCTGAAAACTGGAACAAGACAAGGATGCCCACTCTCACCCCTCCTGTTCAACATAGTATTGGAACAATACTATATTGTCCTAGCTAGAACAATCAGACAAGAGAAGAAAATCAGGGGTACCAAATAGGAAAAGAGGAAGTTGTTATCCCTCTTTGCTGATGACATGATTCTATACCTCAAAAACCCAAAAGAATCTGTCAAAAACCTCCTTGCACTGATAAAGGACTTTGGCAAAGTCTCAGGATATAAAATAAATGTGTAAAAGACAGTTGCATTTCTATACACCAACAAACAAACAGAAACCAAATAAAAAGCACAGTCCCATTCACAATAGCCACAAAAAAAATGAAATACCATGGCATCTTCCTAACCAGAGAGGTCAAAGACCTTTACAACGAAAATTACAAAACACCGCTCAAAGAAATCAAAGATGACATAAACAAATGGAAAAATATTCTATGCTCATGCATTGGAAGAATCAACATTGATAAGATGTCTATACTCCCCAAGGTAATCTACAGATTTACTTCAATACCCTTTAAATTACCAGCAGCATTCTTCTCAGACCTGGAAATGACAATACAGGAATTCATATGGAAACATAAATGACCACAAATAGGCAGTTTCTTAAAAAGCCGAATATGCAACTCCCACACAACCTAGCGATTAGACTTCTGGGCATTTACCTCAGAGAAATTAAGACTTAAGTTCACACAAAAAGCTGTACACAGATGTTTATAGCAGCTTAGTTTATAATCACTTAAAACTGGAAACAATCCAGATCCTTTAGCAGGTGATAAACTATGGTACATCAGGACAATGGAACATTGCTGAACTATAAAAAAGAACAAACTATTGGTACATATTACAACCTGGATGAATCTGTAGATAATAATACTGATGAAGGAAAAAAGACAATCCTAAAATGTTACATAATCTATGATTCCATTTATGTAATATTATTGAAATGACAAAATTATAGAAACTGGGAACAGAATAGTGAATGCTAGAGCTAAGGAGGTAGGGATGAGAAGGAAGTGAATGTGGCTATGAAAGAGCAACATGAGGGGTTTGGTGGGGATAGAAGTGTTCTGTATCTTGACTGTATCTATGCACTATCCTGGTTGTGATATCGTTCTATAGTTTTACAAGATGTTGCAGTTAGGAAGCACTGGGTAAAGGGTATGGATCTCTTTGGATTATTTCTTATGTTTTTTTTTTTTTTTTTTTTGAGTTAGAGTCTCACTCTGTCGCCCAGACTGCTCCCGGCCACCGCAGCCTTGACCTGCTGGGCTCCGGCGATCGTTCTGCCTCAGCCTTCCAAGTAGCCGGAATTACAGGCATGCGCTACCAAGCCTGGCTGATTTTTTGATTTATTGTAGAGATGAGGTCTCGCTGCCCAGGCGGGTCTCGAACCCGCGGGCTCAGGCAATCCACTCACCTCAGCCTCCCAAAGGCGCGGGATCACAGGCTGAGCCACCGAGCCCAGCTTATTTCTTATGATTTAACGTAAAGGAAGGCATTCAGTACCCAGAAGCCATAGGAAGGTGATATTCAGGAGCCTCAGTGGATCAGATAGTGAGTAGTGAAGTCATTATCTTGAGGAAAAGCAGCAGCTTGGGAAGAACAAGGAGACCAATATTCTTTAAGACTAGAGAAGTTATTTTAAAAGTGTTACTGCTTTTGCCATTCTAGCCTCACATCTTTAAATGTGAAAAGAATTTTACAGTAAAGGTCAGATAGGTAAGTTTTCTTTTCTTCTAAGTTTTTCAAACTATGTGAACTTTAACGGATTGCAGTGATGAGGCCATATAATCTCTACAAATGCCACAGTATAATCATCTTGAAAGAGAATATTAAAAGGTTGTAAGAAGGAACATAGATAATTTTTAGGCTTTAAATCCTTGATAAGTGATGGAGAAAGAAAAAAGGGGAATGAAGTACCCGAATATGAGGATAGTCAGAAGTTCTTCAAGATGCCTTACCACACAGCTGTTTAAACATGAAGGGTTGTTAGATCTGTACCCATCAGATAGTAGCTCCCTATCCTTCATCTCCCTAGCCCCTAATAATCTCTATTCTACTTTATGTCTCTGTGAATTTGTCCCATCTAGGTACTTTATGTAAGTGGAATCATATAACTTTTGACCTTTTGTATCTAGCTTATTCCACTTAGCATACATTTTCAAGGTTTTGTAGCATGTTTCGGAGTGAAATACTACTTTTTAAGTGCAAGTACAATTGTAATTTCAAATTCTAGTCCAACTGTTTTTAGAGAAATGCATCTGCATCATATCAAGCTCTTTCTTTCCTTTGCACATTTTGTTCCCCTTGGAACAATCTTTCTATCATTCTGTTCTTATTGCCTCCTAGGTATTCTTTAGGCCTCAACTTAGCAGTCATTGCTTCGAAGAGACATTCCTGGAACCAGCAAGTTAAATTGAGTCATACTATTATATTTTCTCATTATATAATTCTCATTCAAAACTTTTATTTATTTATTCAGTTATTTTTTTGTTCTTCTTTGTCAGTGACTTCTATTTGAGGCCAGACATTCCCTTTGCTATTATATCCCTAACGGCTAGTAAAATGTCTAGAACTTGGTAGGTTTGAATGAATGAACGTTACTTAATGCCACAGGTTCTTCAAACTTTGTATTGACTGTATCATAACAGAGCAATATATCTAAAAATAATGAGCATGATCAGAACATTTATGTCAGAACATTTATGTTCCTTAATTCCCAGTTGTGGTATCAACTGACTGTACAACCTTAGGAAATCATTTAAATACTCTAGTATTACTGTCCTTCTGTGCAAAATGAATAGCATGAATGCTTTTTCCCTTAAGATAGCAGTTGGTTTATATATTTGTAAACAACGTGTAACAGAAAAACCTAATGTATGTTGTTCTTATTGTCATTGTATATGTGGTAACACTTAAAATGATTTTTCAGTAATGGTTTCTATTTAAGTCTGATGAAAGTTAGTTAATTACATAAATATAATAAAAATACTAAGATTTAAAATGTATATTTGGTTATAACCATTGATTCGTCTCTACCATTTTTTTTTTTGCAATAGTATGATTCCATATAAATTGATGCATGATTGGAAGGAACTCTTTTTTAATGGAAAACCTCTATATGAACAAGCCTCTATTAAGCCGCTCCCTCCTAATCCCTCAACAGAACAACTTATAGAATTGGAGAAAAGGGATTTGCTAGATAGCAATGATTATAAAGACTATAAGGTACATGCTAACATGAAATAATTAAAAAGAATGCTACATAATAAACTCTTTTTCTTTAGCATTAATTTGTGATATTACTTTATTTCATTTCTATTAATAAAGATAGACATTTTACATTTGTGTTTTCCCTTGGTTTAATTTGTATTTATAGTACTAATTTTTAGATTCTTAAACTGTTCATAATCTATTGTCTGTTATTTCCGCTAATCTTAGAAGAGTGGTCATAAAAAAAAATCAAGCATAAAAATTGTCTGGGTAGGTAGATTTCAGAGGTTTAAAATGCTTTAATTCATTCATTAGCATTTTTCTTTGTATGAGCTCTCTACCTTTGCTTTAAAAACCATTATTAAAATATCTTTCTTTAGTAATTGATCTAAACAGTATATTGTTTTTGTAGGTAAAATGGAAGAGGAGGAAGTCTGCATTTAATGAATAGCATAGATTCAAACATATTTTATTCAAAGATTTTTTAAAAAGTATTTGGTGGCAACTGTACTTTTTAGAAGAGCTATTAAAAAGCCTTTGTGATTTGACAGACCAGTGTTACATTATTGCCACTGCCAGCTACTAACTGTGTGACTTTAGGTGACCAATCCAAATAAGAGACTCAATTTCTTAATTTATGAAAAGAGAATAATACTATACCTATGACATTTTGTTGTTACAAAATTTATTTAAGATAATATGTGTTAAACAACTAGCTGAGTACACTGCATGTTGGATATAAATAATACATATCAATTTTTTTCATTATCATCCTGCTCTCCCCACCCTACTTCATTTCACCCTTAGAAGTAAAGATGTAACAATCATAGCTCTTGGATAGGTTTGAGTGAAGCAACAGCAATGGAATTAATGAGACTTTTTATCATTGGAAATATTATTGAATGAGTCCCAGAAGTGTAATAAGTGCAACATGGAAAAAAAGATGGAAAGACGATGTGACCCAATTATTTGCTGCTATTTAGTAAATACTTAATGTTTGTTGGAGGAATAAGTGAATAAAATGAATGAATTGCAATGAAGAAGAAAAAGTATAAAACAGCACTATTACAAGAAGATAAGCTTGTGGGTAAAAGATAAGGAAATAATATGAGATTATGAGAAAGTAAAAGTATACCATATTTGAATTTAATTAATCTGTATTTTCAGCATTAAGAGAATTATTATTAATTAAGGATTTACTAGAGCCTTAAGGGATATATGTGGATGTGTATTTTGCTTGGTTGTAAAATATACTAAATCTAGTAATCAATACTATATCAAATAAAATGCCATGTAATAAAATGCTTTGATAATATCGAACTATAGTAAGATATTTCTTTCCATTGCAAATTAAGTCATTTTATTTGACAGAATTTGCTGGTTCATGGAATATTTACTTTTAAATTATTTCTTAAATAGCTCACTCTATTTTTGTTGCTCACATAAATCAGGAGACCTGGTAGGATGCCTCTTAGCAAAGATTTGCCTTTCTAGCTATTTTTCTTGTGTGTGAAATGGTTACCACAGGAACATGCTTGTCTTACCCACATCCTGAAGAAGCTTGTGCGTTTCATTTGCAGGAAACTATAAACTTTTGTTAGGAGTTTGTGCACTGTATTTTGTGCATTGACTTTTCTGTTTTTCTAGAAATGAAAATTTTCTTAAGATTTCTGATGTGTGTTTATAAGCTCTGAGTCCATAATGGAAAATATGCCATATGCAGATTTTAGAATACTCTGTAATCTATTCTACTGTTGTTCTGTTTTCAGATCTTTTATCTCTTGAAGAATTTGTCCTAAATGTTCCTACATACAAGTACAAATAAATGTTTCAACTAGTAAAAATATTTCATATGGTTTAAATAGTCTATCACAAGAGGCAGAAAGAAAATGCATCCTGGCTTAGCCTTTAAAAGAAATAGTTGTCCACATTTGCCATTGTTAAATTTGTTCAGGATTTTTAATGGTGCAAGTAAATACATAACTTGGAAATTTAAAAGTTACATTCTTAGCATACTTTATTGTTACCTATACTCTCTACCCTTAAAGAACTGACAGCTCCCAGTTTTGAGTCCATGCTTTAAAGAACCCATGCTCTGTTAGAATAAGATATATGCTTAAAAATTTTTAATATTATACCTAAAAATTACCATTAAAAACAGATTCTTGCTTATGTACATGTCATATGTAACTGCCAAAAATTTGACTCTTATTTCTTAGTATTATTTTCTAAATCATCATACTCTATTTTTAGAATGACTACATGTGAGGGAGTTCTAGCCTAGGAATGGTGTGACTAGACATCCCATTTGTCCCTCCTAGGGAGAAGGCAGGAACAGCATAATGGAGCAGCCAGACCTTTCTGGGATTACCGGCTAACTGCCAGAGAATAACAAAAATGAGCTGTTCAGTAGAGTGGGTGAGGGCCCTTGAAGCCTACTGGACTATGAATGCAGGATAAACCAAGCAACCCAGCTCCTCTAGTGACACTAGTAACACAGCCCCATGCAGCAGTTCTCAGTTATGCAGTGGACACCTGAGAGTGAACCTCAGACTCTCCCAGATGCAAATTATTTCCATGAGTCTCATCGGCAAATGAGTCATGATTCAGAGCATTTTGTTTTTATGCAAGTTGCTTACTAGCAGTTATCTATTGAATGAGTTTAAGAGTTACTAAAATTTGGTGTTCATAATTAGCTCATGGCTATGGTTTCCTGAAGACAGATTTTTCTAAGTCTCTCCATAAAGCACATACTAATTTGTAGATTACTACTGTGCATGCCTACTACCAAGTTGTGGTTGGAATTCCTATACTTTAGAGAAAAGATATTTAATTTCTAGCACATCATCCATATTGTTCTAGTTGTTTATAATTTTTAAATACTGTTTTTTTCTCTTGATGAAAAATGACTGTTTAAGTTTAAAATTGGTTGTGTGAGTCATGGTTATTAGGTTAACACTACAGTGTGTATTGCAATGTGCATTTTTATTAACATCATTTTGGGCTTATGATTTTTCACTAACTAGACTTGAAGATGTGTTGTATATGTTGTGGTTTAGCAGTCATAGTCTTATCACTATAGCACATGTATAAATGCCCATCCCTAATTTTATTTGTACTATGACATTTATAACTATGAGATCTTTTCCCACTGAAGTATAAGAATATGGGACTAAATGGGTCATGAAGTTGTGTGTCTTCCTAAGTAAGTCTCGTGACTGATTTGACCCCAAAACTCTAGACATCTTCTTACTCTCCAACTCCAGTTATTAGTGTTGATTCAGTAACTTTCTAGACTCAATTTCTGACAGTAGACTCTCTTCTCTAGCTTGACTTTTGCCTTGTTCCCTTACTTCTCAGTGACTGATCCACTCTTCATAGTTTATTATTTAATCAATTCACTTGAGAGATTATCAACATGAAGCCTATACCATTCAAGTGACATCACTGGATAACTGACCTAAGGACAGTAATAGATTTTAGTAGAGAAATAGTAAAGGCATGTGGATAGATCATAATTTTATTTTACCTTTAAAAGATGTACACTGTATTGGTCAGCTCAGGCTGCCATGGTAAAACACCATAGACTGGGTGACTTAAATGACAGCAATTTATTTCTCACTGTTCTGGAGACTGAGAAGTCCAAGATCAAGGTGCTAACTAATTTGATTCCACAATGACAGCTCTCTTTTTGGCTCATTTATGGATGCCTTCTTATTGTGTCCCCTTACAAGGTAAAGACAGAAAAGCTCTGGTCCCTCTGCCTAATCTTGTAAGGATACTAAACCCTTCATGGCAGATCCACCTTTATGATTTCATCTAAACCCAATTTCCTCCCCAGCCTCCTTCAGCCATCACACTGGAGATTAAGGCTTCAACATGTGAATTTTAGGGAAACACATTCAGTCCACAAGCCACAATATGTGTGCTTACTCAAAACATTTACAAAATGTCTCAAAGTGAAAACTTACTAATCAAATGCAGAAACTCCTAGTTTCACATGCAATTGCTTGTTCCATGCCCTCTTTTATTTCTTACTAAGAAACAAAATGCCTCGTCTCAATTTATTAATGCCTTATCTTCTGACAATGAAGATAACTTTATTGGTGAATTTGAGCATTATTCTATTTTAATGAGCAATTTTAATATAAATGTGGAGAATTTCATTGTGAAGCATGGAGGGCCCTGAAAGATATGACATATTTTTATTTTCAGCTATGCAGGAATACAACTGACCTTTAGGTAGGTAGAGTAAGCAGCTACTTCATGATGAGAGTTGAGACATTCTATGAAGATATTCTGTTGTAAAAATACTGCCTATCACTGTACTTGACACCTCACATTATCACTTCTTTATATTAAGTCATCAGTATCTTCTAAAACACAAACATTTCCCAAGATCGGCAATAAGAATCACGATCAGCATCCAAAATAGAAAGGAGCTGGGAAAGAAGGTGCTGAAAGGAAGATTCCTAATATTGTTCCAACTTAGTTTTTAAGGATATATATTTTATAGCTACAATTTCTTCTCTCCATTTTCTTATATTTTCACCTGTATTTCCCCAAATTTCTTCAGTAATGGGAAGGCAATCTAATTGGATTTTTAAGCTAAGCTTCATTGTATCATGGTAGGGTTACCAGTATGCCCTTAAATTTTATCCATAGTAATCAAGCATAGTGTTTCTAACTTACAGAGCATAATATCAGTATATTCATCTTCAAAGGGAGCTATAGTTGCCCTAAGCTAATGGTTGCCAAGAAACAAAGTTATTTTCATGGGCCAAGGATTTCAGAGGGCTGGAGTAGGTTTAGTAGCGGTCTGGAACTTGTATCTAATAGGTAGAAGGAAGGGAAGGGGAACTTGGACCATGGGAAAAGTATTTGGCTTCAAATTACTAGCATGGAAAACAAACTAAGTTCATTTGAAAACTATGGTAGGAATAGTTGAATTGTGGTATCAAGTTCAAGGTATTAGACCAGAATTGAGAGATGTTTACAAATCCCCCACTACAAAAAATGGCACCCAGATAGAAGTAGAATGAAACTGGAGGTGAGAAGGACAGAGCCAAAGAGAGTAGTCCTGGATGATTGACATAAATAAGGTTAAAGTGAATGTCCACCACTCATTTTTATTTGCTCTGGATTATATAGATTAGGGAGAAGCCAATCCTTTTCCAAGCTCCCTTCTATCTGGGTCCAGGCAAGACTGAGGATGGTCAAGGTTTTTCTGAGCTTTTCTGGTTTGTTCTCTACTTACTTTGCCAACCACAGGAACCAGCTTCTATGCATCAAGTTCACTCTCTATTTAATCAATTGTTTAGAATCTGCACATAGAGCAGGGTGTAGGGGTTTAAATTTTAAAGCTATGTCTTGGCAGGTAAATATAGCAAGAAGTTAATAGGGTTGGTAATCTTGAAAAACTTGAATGGATCCAGGAAAGTCTACAAATTTTGGTATGGGGTAGATGTGTTGAACTGAGAACCATAAACTCTCCCATTTCTTCCACCCCACCACTCCTTTCCAGTATCCAGGGCCTGTCAACCACATTCTTTGGTATAATGGACCCATAATAGTCTTACATTTGTCAGTGTCACCTCTAACATTTTTTTGGAACTCTTGATACTTCAAGAGTTATCAACCTTAGCAGTGGATTAGGGTGGTAGTGCTTATTATTATGGAAGAGGGTATTCCATATGAAAAAATTCTGTGTGAATTTTACAGTTGCAAGATAGGTTGACCAAGTTATAATATCTGCATACTTTGTAATATCAGAGAAATGCCAACAAAATCTGTCTGACTATTCCTTCCTGGGCAATAGCAGTGAACAGGTGAATTCAGATGTAGAAGCTTCTGAAAAAAAATTTTTTTTTTTAGCAACAAGATCATGAAAGTTACTATAGAAGTGATCTTGAGGTAGACTCCCATCTCCCTAGTGAATAGAGCACAATTTAAGCACTCAGGAATGACACTCTTTTTTATAAGGACAAAGCTACCACTACCAGAATTGTTTGGTGGCCCCAGAATAGGGAGAGATCTGATATGAATTCCAGTGTGAGGTTGTCACAGGGGCACTTTGGGGTCAGGAGAAATGTAATAGTGTTAGAGTCTTATCTTTTTGTTTGCTTAATCCAGATAATCGTGCTTTGAAAAGCATTGGGATACTGCAGTTCTCAGTTTACCACATTCAACACCTTGGAAGGGTCACAACAGTTTGCCAGAGACAGAAAATAGAACAAGGAGTAAGAACCTGTCATTTTGGGTGACCAAACTATTTTTTCACTGATCTCCTAAGTGAGTCACTTTAAGCACATCTGGAATCAGAGTTCTGAGCAGAAACCCCTACCCACTGTTTGCATCTGATTGGTCACTGAATTTTAGCAGCACTGAAGTATAAGTTTTCAGGAGAGAGGCTCTCTCAAAGTGGCATAGTGCTATCCCTGGTATTCTGTTACTTCTCATAATCAGACCTGCAGTCAGCCCAGTGATTCTTGCTGCCTGATATATAAGTAATTTGTAGCTCATAATTTTTGGAAAATAAACTTGTCAATGCTCACTGCTGAGCTTTCTGAACTTCTAAACATGTTGAATGCTATAGTGAATTATAAATAGTGAGGAACCAGGCTCCCTCAAATGTGGGTTTAGAGACTTCAATCTTAGTCACATGTTGGGTAATTGAATTTTGGAGAAATTTGAATTTCTTTCCAAAAGTTAGCATTAGGTGGATGGAGTCTACTTCCCTGGGTCTTTTGTGATAGGCTAGAATTAAACATGGCTGTTTCCATATTATTAGATTACGGCAGAGAGGGAGGCTACTGCTGGGACAGAAATGATCAGATTACACAGTGTAAGTTATTATTGGGTCAGGACCGGTTCTTCAGATTTCCTGATGAGCCAGAATTAACCACGGGATGGACCCAGAGGCAAGGCATTGGCTACTCACAACTCTGTTTCTAGCCAGAACCATCTCCAACTCAGCATGGGACTCCAGATGGCAAAGTAGACCTAACCTCTGCCTTTCCCTTGTTAGCATTTCCCAGCAATAGTTATGACCTTCTCTTTGAAGGTGCTCTCATCCTGCCAATGTCGGGGAGAGACAGATGCCCCTGTCTCTCTGACTCCTCTGGAATCTGAAGGCCAGAGTGTCTAGCAGAAAGGTGTGTCCAGGTAGCTAACCGTACTCTGACCTGACTGAAAGTCAAGTGACTTAGCAAGGCTGCCAGGCTCACTCAAAAGGGTAAACACATCTTTTAAAGTTCTTGAAACTGGGCCCCAAAACAGAGTCCATTCAGTGACAGCTCCTGGATGAGAAGTCAGAATTCAGCTACACATCAGCTAATCACTTCTCTTTTCTCTGCCTTCTTGTCAAAGGCTATACGTGGCAGCAATCAATCTTTTTCCATTGGAACCTGGCTACCAAACAGGTCCCACACAATGTTCAAGCAACCCTGTGGGGATGCCAGATTACATGAGCTAAACTCCCCTTTGAGAAGACAAATAGCCATCCTCTATGCTTCTTCTAAGAATACTGGATAGTTGTTATAAATGCTTAAATATGAATAAAATTCTGGAAGTTCCTTCAGATTTCCTCTGGGTTTTGGGTGGTTGGGGGAGAGAAAGTCTGGGAAGAGATGACAAAGAACAAAGGCTCTTAAAGTTTCACCTTATTACTTTCCTGTGCAGTAAGGATTATTCTGAGTGCCATATTCCCCAGGCACAGTAACTGGAATGTAACCTCTGGACATTTCATGTTACTGTAGCAATAGGTGTACTTCTATAATATTTTATCCCCTCTGGCATAAGACCACGGCAGACCCAGCCAGAAGGTCAGCCAGGAGATTTAGTGCCAGGGGTTGAATTCTTAGAACTGGAACCAAGAATGTCAAGGTAGTTTCCCTGAAATGGCCAGAAACAGGAAGAGACAGAGGGGAGATCAAGCCAAGTCTTGTGAGCATGCCAATGATCAAAACCGAGATAGGATAAGAACCAGACTAGAAAATGAAAACAAAGCTGGCAGATTGGAAGCTAGGAAGAACTGGATGCATATTAAAGGCTTGGAAGCAAAGTGAGGAGGCTCTAGGCAGTTGTCACAAACAGAGCAGAAACGTCTGTAGACTGTTTTTATTACCTGCCAGTCATGTGGTACACAGTTGGGTGGTAGTAGGAGACCAAGGCAAATACCCATTTAGTAATATGAAATTAACCAAGACACAAACAGCTTCTGCCACAGAGCAGATCATATCTACCTATTCATGTGAGCTGCTCTTTCCCCTTCCAGAACCCTGGACTTAGCCTAGGTGCTTGAACTGAAAGACCTACCAGCACCTAACTATTTTAGATGTGACTTTTTTTCCTGCTTGGTTTCCTGGCTTCCTTCAGGCTACTTATTTAAATTTTGGACTGACTCTGTCTCATTGAACTCTATGTTCAAATGAGACAGATCTCCCCTCCCCAAACATGGACTCAGAGAAAAAATGTTTATAACCATAGGGTTTTTGGTGACGTAAATATTGTCAATATTCTTTTTTTTAAGTTTTAACCTGGAGTTTAATGCATTGAAAACAGTTGGTTCTTGATTTGCTATCTCAATATTCTTAACAGCGTTTTTTCCCTAGTGATGTTACTAAATAAATATTTAGGTGATTTGGGGAATATTTCTATGTTAAATTAAGGCTTGCATCCATCTTTTTTTCTGAGATAAAACTTCAGAAAACTGAAATATTTTAATTCCCTTTTACACTTGAAATGTAAAAAGAGAGATAGCATTACAACATCTCTCTTCTTCCTGTTAAGTCTCTGACATAGTAAGTCTCGAATTTATATATTGTTTTCCATTTATTACATTTTAAGTGAGATGCTTTTTGCTGATATAAAAAGAGATACCTTAATTTAATGGAGATACTGCTCAAAATTATACTATATGCTGTTACTTCTAGAGATGCTCCCTGTAATTAGCTAATATTACCTGTGATGTGTGGAATTTTGTTAGCTTTTATCTATTAGGATGAAATTTTCTGATCTTGTTTCTAGTTTTGGAGTTGGGTGGTGACTACCTTATTTGAGAACTCAAGTCATCCTTGTACATTGTCAAAATTACTAAAATTTAATGTTAATGTAGTCACTCACTTATTCAGTTCACATACATTGAATCTATAGTGTTGTTTAATTAATTCATTCGATCAGTATTTATTGAGTGCCTGCTTGTGCCAGTACTGTTCTCGTCATTGGAGGTATAAAGTTGACTAAGATAGAGATCCTTTCTTTCTGGTGCTCACAGTTTAGTGGGGATGAGAGAAAAAGGATTCTAGAGAATGAAGTTAAATGTGGATAAGAATGGGAGATTATAGGAGCACATTGAAAGAGATGAAATTTAGTTTTGTGAAGTATATGTAGACATCAATTGACTTAAAGGTATTAACTTGAAACTGACCTAGCCCTTTGAACCGTGAGTTTATACTCTTCTTTCTTTGTGTGTGTGTGTTTTTTTAAATGACGCTATTAAATTTCAAGTTGACCAAACTAAATTTAAGAGGTGTATTTTGGGTATCTTTACTAAGAGTCACTTTCCTTATCATAACTTTAATAGTAACATCTGAAGATATAAATCTTTTTTTTTTGAGTTGGAGTCTCACTCTGTTGCCCAGACTGAAGTGCAGTGGCCGCTCTCGGCTACCGCAGCCTCCACCTGCTGGGCTCCGGTGATCCTTCCTCCTCAGCCTTCTAAGTAGCAGGAACTACAGGCATGTGCTACCACGCTTGGTCAATTTTTTATTTTATATTTTTTATTTTTTTATTGTAGAGATGAGGTCTCGCCAAGTTGCCCAGGCGGGTCTCGAACCTGCGGGCTCAGGAGGCAATCCACTCACCTCGGCCTCCCAAAGCGCTGGGATTACAAACTGAGCCACCGAACCTGGCCTGAAGATATAAATCTTATTTATATCTAAAAAAAATCTTCAAGGGAAAACATGTAGATTTTCCAATAAATTAAAATATTACAAATGGGCAATTAAGTTGTGTTTGGTTAAGACATCATTTTCTAGCCGGGCTCGGTGGCTCAGCCTGTAATCCCATGCCTTTGGGAGGCTGAGGTG